>NC_092170.1:32276451-32313951 GCF_045791955.1 Oncorhynchus clarkii lewisi
CTAACCCTCAACCCTAACCCTAGCCCTAACAACCAGCCCTAACTCTATCCCTAACACTCAACCATAACCCTAACACCCAACCCTAACTCTAGTCTCAACCCTAACACTCAACCCTAGCCTTAGCACTCAAGCCTAACCCTCAACCATGACTCTAGCCTCAACCCTAACCCTAACCCTCAACCCTAACCCTAACCCTAACCCTAACTCTAGTCTCAACCATAACCCTAACACTAGCCCTAACACGCAACCCTAACACTAACACTCAACCCTAACTCTAGCCTTAACTCTAACTCTAATACCCAACCCTAAATCTAGCCTCAAACCTAACTCTAACCCTCAAATCTAACCCTAACCCTCAACCCTAACTCTAACCCTCAAACCTAACCCTCAACCCTAACCTAACCCTCAACCCTAACTCTAGACTCAACTCTAGCTCTAGCCTCAACTCTAACTCTAACCCTCAAAGCTAACCCTCAACCCTAACTTTAGCCTCACGCCTAAAACTCATCCTAAACCAAAGCCTCAACCCTAATCCTAACACTCATCGTAACCTTAACCCTCAACCCTAACCCCAACCCTAACTCTAACACTCAACCCTAACTCTAGCCTCAACACTAACCCAAAACTTAGCCCTAACCCTCAACCCTAACCCTAGCCCTAACTACCAGCCATAACTCTAGCCCTAACACTCAACCATAACCCTAACACCCAACCCTAACTCTAGCCTCAGCCCTAACCCAAAACTTAGCCCTAACCCTCAACCCTAACCCTAGCCCTAACAACCAGCCCTAACTCTATCCCTAACACTCAACCATAACCCTAACACCCAACCCTAACTCTAGTCTCAACCCTAACACTCAACCCTAGCCTTAGCACTCAAGCCTAACCCTCAACCATGACTCTAGCCTCAACCCTAACTCTAACCCTAAACCCTAACCCTCAACTCTAGCCTCAACCCTAACCCTAACTCTAACCCTCAAAACTAACCCTGAACGCTAACTCTAACCCTCAACCCTAACCCTAACCCTAACCCTAACCCTAACTCTAGACTCAACCATAACCCTAACACTCATCCTAACCCTAACCCTCAACCCTAACCCTAACCCTAACCCTAACTCTAGTCTCAACCATAACCCTAACACTAGCCCTAACACGCAACCCTAACACTAACACTCAACCCTAACTCTAGCCTTAACTCTAACTCTAATACCCAACCCTAAATCTAGCCTCAAACCTAACTCTAACCCTCAAATCTAACCCTAACCCTCAACCCTAACTCTAACCCTCAAACCTAACCCTCAACCCTAACCTAACCCTCAACCCTAACTCTAGACTCAACTCTAACTCTAGCCTCAACTCTAACTCTAACCCTCAAAGCTAACCCTCAACCCTAACTTTAGCCTCACGCCTAAAACTCATCCTAAACCAAAGCCTCAACCCTAATCCTAACACTCATCGTAACCTTAACCCTCAACCCTAACCCCAACCCTAACTCTAACACTCAACCCTAACTCTAGCCTCAACCCTAACTCTAACCCTCATTTCTAACCCTCAACCCTAACTCTAGCCTCACCCCTAACTCTAACCTCAAACCTAACCCTCAACTCTAACCCTCAACCCTAACTCTAACCCTCAAACCTAAACTCCACACTAACTATTGCCTCAACACTAACTCACTCTAGCGCTAACCCTCAACCCTAACCCTAAACCCTAACTCATCCTAAACCTAAAGCTAACACTCTAACCCTAACCCTCCTAAACTATCCCTCAAACCTAACTCAACCCATCGTAACCTTAACCCTCACTCCTAACCCCAACCCTAACTCTAACACTCAACCATAACTCTAGCCTCAACCCTCAACTAACTAACCCTCATTTCTAACCCTCAACCCTAACTCTAGCCTCACCCCTAACTCTAACCCTCTTGAATTCCTGGCAAAACGCACGAAAGTGCTGTTTGAATGAATTCTTACGAGCCTGCTGCTACAGTCAGACTGCTCTATCCTAGACAACCCTACGGAAATCCTAACCAAATTAGGCACCCCAAACTCAACAATTTCACCTAACTCTAGCTCAACCCTAACTCTCTAAAACCTAACTCTAGCACTCTAAAACCCTAACTCTAGCTAACTCTAGCACTCAAACCTAACTCTACCCTCAAGCCTAACTCTAGCGCTAACCCTCAACCCTAACCCTAAACCCTAAACCTCAATCCTAACTCTCAATGCAAACTCTAGCCGCAAACCTATCTCGAACCCTCATTTCTAACCATCAGCCTAACTCTAGCCTCATCATATCTCTAACCCTCAACCCTAACCCTCAACTCTAACTCTAGCCTCCAACTCTAACCCTCATTCCTAACCCTCAACCATAACCCTATCCTAACCCTAACCCTCAACCCTAACTCTAACACTCAACCCTAACTCTAGCCTCAACCCTAACTCCCACCCTCATTTCTAACCCTCAACCCTACCTCTGGCCTCAACCCCAACTCTATCCCTCAAACCTAACCCTCAACCCTAACTTTAGCCTCAAACCTAACTCTAACCCTCACTCCTAACCCTCACTCCTAACCCTCACTCCTAACCCTCAACCCTAACCCTAACTCTAGCACTCAACCCTAACTCTAGCCTCAACTCTAACCCTCAAGCCTAACTCCGGAAACTATCATCTCGAAAACAAGACGTTTATTCTAGCCCTAACCCTATCGTAACCTTAACCCTCACTCCTAACCCCAACCCTAACTCTAACACTCAACCATAACTCTAGCCTCAACCCTAACACTAACCCTCTCTAACCCTCAACCCTAACCTAACCCTCACCCTCATTCCTTACCCTAACCCTATAACCCTAACCCTAACCCTCAAACTAACCTAACTCAAACCTAACTCTAGCCTCACTCAACCCTAACTCTAGCCTCAACCCTAACCCTCCCTAAAACCCTAAACCTCAACCCTAACACTCAGCCTCAACTCTATCCCTCAAACTAACCCTCAACCCTAACTTTAGCCTCTAACTCAAACCCTCACCCTCACTCCTAACCCTCACTCCTAACCCTCAACCCTAACCCTAACTCTAGCACTCTAAGCCTAACTCTAGCCCTAACCCTCAACCCTAAACCTCAACCCTAACACTCAACTCTAACTCTAACCCCCAAAATGAACCCTCAAACCTCAACCCTAACCCTCAACCCAAACTCTACGCCTCAACCCTATCTCTAACCCTCAACCCTAACCCTCAACTCTAACTCTAGCCTCTAACCCTCAAGCCTAACTCTAGCCCTAACCCTCAACCCTCAAGCCTAACTCTAGCCTCAACCTAACCCTCACCCTCAACTCAACCCTCAACTCTAACTCAAGCTTCAAATCTAACCCTTAACCCTAACCCTCAACCCTAACCCTCAACTAGAGGTCGACCGATTATGATTTTTCAACGCCGATACCGATGACGATTATTGGAGGACCAAAAAAAGCCGGTACTGATTAATCTTATTATTATTAATTTTTTTAAATAATGACAATTACAACAATACTGAATGAACACTTATTTTAACTTAATATAATACATCAATAAAATCAATTTAGCCTCAAATAAATAATGAAACATGTTCAATTTAGTGACAATTACAACAAATAATGCAAAAACATAAGAAACATGTTCAATTTAGTTTAAATAATGCAAAAACAAAGAAGAAAGTAAAAGTGTAATATGTGCCATGTAAGAAAGCTAACGTTTAAGTTCCTTGCTCAGAACATGAGAACATATGAAAGCTGGTGGTTCCTTTTAACATGAGTCTTCAATATTCCCAGGTAAGACGTTTTAGGATGTAGCTATTATAGGAATTATAGGACTATTTATCTGTACCATTTGTATTTCATTAACCTTTGACTATTGGATGTTCTTATAGGCACTTTAGTATTGCCAGTGTAACAGTATAGCTTCCGTCCCCCTCCTCGCTCCTACCTGGGCTCGAACCAGGAACACATCGACAACAGCCACCCTCGAAGCAGCATTACCCAAGCAGAGCAAGGGGAACAACCACTCCAAGTCTCAGAGCGAGTGACGTTTGAAACGCTATTAGCGCGCACCCAGCTAACTAGCTAGCCATTTCACATCGGTTACACCAGCCTAATCTCGGGAGCTGATAGGCTTGAAGTCATAAACAGGGTTGTGCTTGCGAAGAGCTGCTGGCAAAACGCACGAAAGTGCTGTTTGAATGAATTCTTACGAGCCTGCTGCTGCCTACCATCGCTCAGTCAGACTGCTCTATCAAATCATAGACATAGGTCATTAATATGGTCGAATCCGGAAACTATCATCTCGAAAACAAGACGTTTATTCTTTCAGTGAAATACGGAACCGTTCCGTATTGTATCTAATGGGTGGCATCCATAAGTCTAAATATTCCTGTTACATTGCACAACCTTCAATGTTATGTTATAATTACGTAAAAGATTCTGGCAAATTAGGCACCCCAAACTGTTGCATATACACTGACTCTGCGTGCAATGAACGCAAGAGAAGTGACACAATTTCACCTGGTTAATATTGCCGGCTAACCTGGATTTCTTTTAGCTAAATATGCAGGTTTAAAAACTCTAACTCTAACCCTCAGCCCTAACTCTAACCCTTATCCTAAACCTCAAGCCTCAAACATAGCCCTCAACCCTAACCCTCAACCCTAACTCGAGCCCTCAGCCCTAACTCTAACCCGCAACCCTAACTCTAACCCTTAAACCTAACTCTGACCCTCAACTCTAACTCTAGCCTCAATCCTAACCCTAACCCTCATCCTAACTGTCAACCCTAACTCTAACCCTCAAACCTAACTCTGACCCTCAACTCTAACTCTAGCCTCAAGCCTAACCCAAACCCTCATCCTAACTGTCAACCCTAACTCTAACCCAAGCCTGTTTGTCCACGATTGCAATATAGACCTAAATGGCTTGAGAGGTAGTAATTGAGGATATGCACCCCCTCGATGTGATCCAACTTATCTTCATTTGTTGTCCATCTCGCTTGTATTTTTCATATGGCTGTATGGCATATGGCTGTAACATCAATCCCAAACTCGCCAGCATGTCTGTTCTCTTCCTAACCTGTAGTACAAACCCCAGGCCAGCAGTTTGAAACTGACCTCTGTCTCCCTCTCTCCGTTAGCCCACTATCAGCTAATTTCCTGGCGCTCACCACTTTCCCCACGGCGTGTGTCTGACAGCCAATTTTCACTGTGGCAGGGTACATCTATCTCCTGTTAGGCTGCATAGTAAAGGACCTGGTCAGAGGTGAGATCCCCCAGATACCACCACTCAGACTCACAACCAAGGACCCTCCACATCTTCATCAGACCTCTTTGGCTTCATAGGACTCTGGGGTCAGCTCTACTCTATGTAATTTATTCTGTGGGATCCAGGTCACAGCACAAATACCATGCATAACTCAATCCTGTGTTAACCAGATATGCTGAAACCAAGCTGTTAGCTGGACGATATTGTCAGAGTAACCTGGTTTTCATTATCTAATGACTATAAGATTGTTAACATTACAAAACTAAAACAAGATTGATTCAATTATAATAGCTAAACAGACATTCACGAGTTTAAGGACCAGACATGAAATGGGTTTAGGATATTTATTGAGGAAATTGAATGGATGGGGGAATGAGGACTCAATGGGGAAATGAGAATGGACCAGACAAAGCCAAGGGCTGCAGATGAAGGAGGGGTTGACTCTGTAGGGTTTGGCTTGGAGTCTCAGATAGACATCACTGTCGGGCCATGGTAGTTAGGCTGCTGTGGTGAAGGTGAAGGTGAAGGCAACCCCCCCCAAAGCTCCTTGACACAACCTAAGTGAAAGGAGGAGGGATGCGACACAAAACAGAGAGGAGGAACGACTGTTTGGTCAGGTTTAAGTAGGGTGGGAGTGGTAATTAAAGAGAGTAAGAACAGGTGTTGAGGCTGATTAGCAGTTAGTAGCAGCTGGAGCTTGTTTGACGAGTTACGTTTGAGGCAACTAGTAACAGTAAGTGTTGCAAACAGTAGTTGAGGCTGATTGGTTAGCAGCTGGTGCTCGTTGAGTTGCTAGGGAGCTGCGTTCAAGGCAGCTACAGTAGTTCATTGTTAAGTTCAAATCTGGTCCTTTCTTCTGAATTTTTGTTCATCATTAACACCATAAACAGATCAAATTCAAATTAACAGATAAATGGTACTTCAAGGTCTAATTTTCAGCATTTTGATATCGAGATATCGGGAAAACAGAGAAGAGAGTGCATGCTAAATCCTTTAGTTTGGGGCAGAGAGAGAGCAGTTTAAAGTATGAAACAGAAGATACATGTTGACAACAGCATGAACACAACTCCCAGAGGCCCTCACTGACTAAAGGTGTTACCAGTGAGTTGTGTGTCAAAAAGGAGAGATGCCAGACCAAAATCACTTTTTAGCCTAATGCAAGGTGAGATAAATTGGTTGTATAAGTTTGAAAATCCTTTTTAGTAATTGTATGCAACCTTTTAGTGCAGGTCCTTGATTCATAAAACCTGCCATACTCTATACAGAGTGAACGTCAATTTATCTTTGAATACATTACAATGGAATAAGCTAGACAATTCTCTCTTCATTCTTCCAACTTCATTCTCAGTCAGTCCTCCTGTCCTCCAGCTACACTCAGCTCTCAGGGTAAAAGTAGTCATTGGATCTGACCCCCAGTTCACACATATTAGCGTCCTACTCAACCTCACTGGTCCGCACCTCAGCATCACCACGATTGGCACTGACTTCCTGTTTATCCAAGCACCCCTCTGTTACTCCAGGCATGACATGTGTGCTGTCGCATAATCAGAGCGCTGTAGTGAGCTAGCAGTACTGCTGCTGCTGCAGTACAACACAAACCAAGCTGTAAATAAAGGGCAATGGTCAGTTTACACTACAGCCTAACAACTCAAAGGATTTGTTGTTTCAATACTTTTATGTCTGTAGTCTTTGATCCTCTGTTATGATGATATAGGCCTATTGTTATGAATAATGATCTAGGCGTAATGTTATGATGTGATGATATAGGCCTATTGTTGTGATGTGATGTGATGATGAATGCCTGATGATATAGTCAAATTGTTATGATGTGATGATATAGGCCTATTGTTATGAAGTAATGATATAGGCGTATTGTTATGACGGAACGATGTAGGCATATTGTTATGATGTGATGATGTAGGCCTATTGTTGTGCTGTGATGATGAAGGCCTATTGTTATGCTGTGATGATGAAGGCCTATTGTTGTGCTGTGATGATGAAGGCCTATTGTTATGAAGTAATGATATAGGCATATTGTTATGATGTGATGATGAAGGCCTATTGTTATGATGTGATGATGAAGGTCTATTGTTATGAGGTGATGTGACAATGTAGGCCTATTGTTGTGCTGTGATGATGAAGGCCTATTGTTGTGCTGTGATGATGAAGGCCTATTGTTGTGCTGTGATGATGAAGGCCTATTGTTATGATGTGATGATGAAGGCCTATTGTTATGCTGTGATGATGAAGGCATATTGTTATGAGGTGATGATGAAGGCCTATTGTTATGATGTGATGATGAAGGCCTATTGTTATGATGTGATGATGAAGGTCTATTGCTATGCTGTGATGATGAAGGCCTATTGTTATGCTGTGATGATGAAGGCCTATTGTTATGCTGTGATGATGAAGGCCTATTGTTATGCTGTGATGATTCGGGCCTGTTGGATGTCACAAATGAAAGTCCTAGAACAAACAGAGTCATGTAATTATCTGTCATATAATTCTGTAAAGATGAACTTAAGGTCAGTTAAATTAGGGAGACTCATGCTTGAGTTTGTATCTGATCGTTAGGACAGTGGGAAGACCAGATAACTTGGGCATTAAAAGTAGATCATAAAGTAATGAATACAGGAACACATTTTCCAAAAGAAGAGTTCCGTTATCATGGTGGCTACACACAGACACTGTAAATGAGTGTAAATATTTTCAGAATAAAGGGGACAAATCACGTTACATTTTTTTTTTGTCACATGAAGCATTTTTTTCCAATTAGTGATAGTAATTGGGGGGTGTGTGCAGGCAGCGCCCAGACACACAGAGGATAATCTGGCCTTTCTGTATTAGATGGGAAGTGGACCGTGAAAGTAATTGGTGAGTGTACCACAAATTGGATCTTAGTGTGATGTGGTTTTTATTCCTCTGAGGTAATATTTGCAAAGTGATTAGAACAATGCTGCTGCTGCAGATTTTCAATATGTTTTATTACATATGTGTAACATTTATGATCAAACGCTTAGCAGGTTTAGTAATCACTCAACTGTTTCCAAACTGTTTCCAATTAGAATTCAGATTAGACTGCTCTGAAATAAACTGGCAAATCAAGCATAACAAAAATGGATGTCAGGGTTGTTTTACAAGGAATCCCACAGAGACTAAAAAGGCTTATTTCTGTACCAGGGGTTCCTGTTAGGGCCGTTCTAAAACAGGTTTGAACCATCAAACGCTGTGTGAGGACTTTACAAATAACATGATTAGAGACAGATTCATTAGGCGGTATTACCGCTGTAACACTGTTGGGTAATGAGATGTGGTGCTGGAGCGGTAACCACCAGGGGTTTGATAAACCTGCCTGCCTCACACTGCTGTGACCCTGGGATAAAAAAAAATTGAGACATTGGAATATCTGCAGCCGGCGGAACACCATGGAACACCAAGGAACACAGAGAAACACAGAGAAACACAGAGAAACACCAATAAACACAGAGAAACACCAAGGAACACAGAGAAACACAGAGAAACACCAAGGAACACAGAGAAACACCAAGGAACACAGAGAAACACCAAGGAACACAGAGAAACACCAAGGAACACAGAGAAACACCAAGGAACACAGAGAAACACCAAGGAACACAGAGAAACACCAAGGCACACAGAGAAACACCAAGGAACACAGAGAAACACCAAGGAACACAGAGAAACACCAAGGAACACCAAGGAATACAGAGAAACACCAAGGAACACCAAGGAACACAGAGAAACACCAAGGAACACAGAGAAACACCAAGGAACACAGAGAAACACCAAGGAACACAGAGAAACACCAAAGAACACAGAGAAACACCAAGGAGCACAGAGAAACACCAAGGAACACAGAGAAACACCAAGGAACACTTAGGAACACCAAGGAACACAGAAACACCAAGGAACACCAAGGAACACCATGGAACACCAAGGAACACAGATAAACACCAAGGAACACAGAGAAACACCAAGGAACACCAAGCAACACCATGGAACACCAAGGAACACAGAGAAACACCAAGGAACACTTAGGAACACCACAGGACCCCTCCAACTGATAAATGGTAGTTATCACCTTGGCAAACCAAACCATGGCCAGCAGACATGTCTGGCTGAATACTGAACAGCCATGTTCTGCTTAACAGAGTTTTCCCCCTCAGAGAGAGGAGGTTGTGTTGTATCTGTATTGGGGTGTGGATGTCGTCTGGAGTAGAGCTGTTGAATTAGCAGGGAGCTTCAAAACATTAATGGGTCTCTGAATTGAGAACTGAACTACAGACTCCACACAAGAAGATACTGTAGTTTTAAAGGATGAGATAATTAACCATTGCAGACATGTTTACTGCAATCTCCATCTTTCGTTGTTTTCAGTTCATCCCTAATCTTATTGCTGAGAGTGTATTGTTGCCTGTGGCTGTAAACCCCCTTCACTGACCTGCATTATGTTTCATGCTGACCCCAAGATATGGCACTGCACACACTGGCACTTAGGAGTAGATTATATTATATCCGCACTAGCCGACAACGGTGTAGCAGCTGTTCTGGTGTCGGAGATGGAAATGCATTACAGTGGGTTTTCACCAACAAGAGAAGGGCACGCAACGAGGGCACGCAGAGAAATGTACAGGGGATTGTGGGAAGGTGAGCGCTGAGAACCCTGCTAGTGAAGCTGTAGAGCTCTGCTCTACTTTACGCAAATGGAGTGAAGCGTTGGAGCAAAGGGTTGTCAAGCGGAGGTGCTGCCTCTGGTCAAAAACCACTGTTACAGCTATCAAAGCCCGACGTGGCTCCAGGCATTATTCCTAAAGCAGACATTGCCATTGGCTGCACAGAGTTGCATTAAGAAAAATCCCATGCAGACTTGTTTACAAGTCTGAACACTGGAATGTGAGATGTAATCTACACTTCAATTAGGCTAATAGAAATCCTCATTATTTAGTTGATTTAAGCGTCATTATTTCTACACTGAACAAAAATATAAACGCAACACGTAATTTGTTGGTCCCATGTTTCTTGAGCTGAAATAAAAGAACCCAGAAATGTTCCATAACCACAAACATTTACATCCCTGTTAGTGAGCATTTCTCATTTGCCAAGACAATCCACTCACCTGACAGGTGTAGCATATCAAGAAGCTGATTAAACAACATGATCATTACAAAGGTGCACCTTGTGCTGGGGGCAATAAAAGGCCACTCTAAATGTGCAGTTTTGTCACATAATACAATGCCACAGAAGTCTCAAGTTTTGTGTGAGCATGCGATTGGCATGCTGACTGCAGGAATGTCCACCAGAGCTGTTGACAGAGAATTGACTGTTAATTTCTCTCCCATAAGTTGTTTTGAGAATTTAGCAGTACATCCAACCGACCTCGAAACCGCAGACCACGTGTAACCATGCCAGCCCAGGACCTCCACTTCTGGCTTCTGCACCTGCGGGATCGTCTGAGACCAGCCACACGGACAGCTGATGAAACTGCGGAGTATTTCTGCCTGTATTAAAGCCCTTTTGTGGGGGAAAACTCATTCTGATTGGCTGGGCCTGGCTCCCCAGTGTGTGGGCGTGTGCCCTACCAGGCCCACCCATGGCTGCGTCCCTGCCCAGTCATGTGAAATCCATAGATTAGGGTCTAATTAATTAATTTAAAATGACTAATTTCCTTAAATGAACTGTAACTCAGTAAAATCGATGAAATTATTGCATGTGGTGTTTATATTTTTGTTCAGTATATATAGCCTACACTTTCTCATTCGGAACTTCAACGCATGTTGCATGGCTTTGTGACAGTGACCACACAAGCAGCTGCTCACTGATTTGACATCTCTAAAGCAGTTTGACCTCCGACTCTGATAAAAAACATCAGCTATGCGGGAGTTGGCTGTCACAGGTTAAAACTTGATCTGATTGAATCTAGGCCTTACCCACACACACAAACGCATGCACACACACACACACCCAAACACACGCACACATAAATATGTACCCACGTGCGCGCACACACACATGTACGCACACACACACCCCACACACAGTAAAGCCTGGACATGCAAAGAGGGGGAAATGAGAAAACCCCTGACAGCATAAATTACTGGGTGGAAAAAGGTGAACGCTCTGTACATATATCACGCCTTGTCTCCTGTCACACAGGGCAGAGAGGAAAACAAAGGGAGGAGGAGGAGACTAGCAGAGAGAGAAAAAGAGCGGGACAGAGGATGAGCCAGAGGTAGGGAAAGAAAGGAAAATGAAGGTAGAGAGGGTGTACAGAATGTGGGAGACAGCCAGCTAGCGCATAATGTTCTGTTTCTTAGAGCTTGGTGAAAGCATGGTTGTCCTATGGTTATTTTGCATCCAACCTTTCCACAGCGTTCTGAGGATGTTGCAGGATAGTTGCTTGACTTCCACTGTTGGTAGAGAGCATGGCACTTGAAACGCCAGGGTTGTGGGTTCGATTCCAACGGGGGACCAGTACAAAAATGTATACGCTCACTACTCACTAAGTCACTCTGGATCAAAATGTGAAATGTAAAACAGACAGGGGAAGCCTCCAGTATTAGAGACAGTCTCTCAGCCGGTCAACAGGCAGGGGAAGCCTCCAGTATTGGAGACAGTCTCTCAGCCGGTCAACAGGCAGGGAAGCCTCCAGTATTGGAGACAGTCTCTCAGCCGGTCAACAGGCAGGGAAGCCTCCAGTATTGGAGACAGTCTCTCAGCCGGTCAACAGGCAGGGAAGCCTCCAGTATTAGAGACAGTCTCAAGGCCAGTCAACAGGCAGGGAAGCCTCCAGTATTGGAGACAGTCTCTCAGCCGGTCAACAGACAGGGAAGCCTCCAGTATTGGAGACAGTCTCTCAGCCGGTCAACAGGCAGGGAAGCCTCCAGTATTGGAGACAGTCTCAAGGCCAGTCAACAGGCAGGGGAAGCCTCCAGTATTGGAGACAGTCTCTCAGCCGGTCAACAGGCAGTGAATCCTCCAGTATTGGAGACAGTCTCAAGGCCAGTCAACAGGCAGGGGAAGCCTCCAGTATTGGAGACAGTCTCAAGGCCAGTCAACAGGCAAGGGAAGCCTCCAGTATTGGAGACAGTCTCAAGGCCAGTCAACAGGCAGGGGAAGCCTCCAGTATTGGAGACAGTCTCTCAGCCGGTCAACAGGCAGGGGAAGCCTCCAGTATTGGAGACAGTCTCTCAGCCGGTCAACAGGCAGGGGAAGCCTCCAGTATTGGAGACAGTCTCAAGGCCAGTCAACTGGCAGGGGAAGCCTCCAGTATTGGAGACAGTCTCAAGGCCAGTCAACAGGCAAGGGAAGCCTCCAGTATTGGAGACAGTCTCAAGGCCAGTCAACAGGCAGGGAAGCCTCCAGTATTGGAGACAGTCTCTCAGCCGGTCAACAGACAGGGAAGCCTCCAGTATTGGAGACAGTCTCAAGGCCAGTCAACAGGCAAGGGAAGCCTCCAGTATTGGAGACAGTCTCAAGGCCAGTCAACAGGCAGGGGAAGCCTCCAGTATTGGAGACAGTCTCAAGGCCAGTCAACAGGCAGGGAAGCCTCCAGTATTGGAGACAGTCTCTCAGCCGGTCAACAGACAGGGAAGCCTCCAGTATTGGAGACAGTCTCTCAGGCGGTCAACAGGCAAGGGAAGCCTCCAGTATTGGAGACAGTCTCTCAGCCGGTCAACAGACAGGGGAAGTCTCCAGTATTGGAGACAGTCTCTCAGCCGGTCAACAGACAGGGAAGCCTCCAGTATTGGAGACAGTCTCAAGGCCAGTCAACAGACAGGGGAAGCCTCCAGTATTAGAGACAGTCTCAAGGCCAGTCAACAGGCAGTGGAAGCCTCCAGTATTGGAGACAGTCTCTCAGCCGGTCAACAGACAGGGAAGCCTCCAGTATCGGAGACAGTCTCAAGGCAGGTCAACAGGCAGGGGAAGCCTCCAGTATTGGAGACAGTCTCTCAGCCGGTCAACAGGCAGGGAAGCCTCCAGTATTGGAGACAGTCTCTCAGCCGGTCAACAGGCAGGGGAAGCCTCCAGTATTGGAGACAGTCTCTCAGCCGGTCAACAGGCAGGGAAGCCTCCAGTATTGGAGACAGTCTCTCAGCCGGTCAACAGGCAGGGGAAGCCTCCAGTATTGGAGACAGTCTCTCAGCCGGTCAACAGGCAGGGGAAGCCTCCAGTATTGGAGACAGTCTCAAGGCCAGTCAACAGGCAGGGGAAGCCTCCAGTATTGGAGACAGTCTCTCAGCCGGTCAACAGGCAAGGGAAGCCTCCAGTATTGGAGACAGTCTCTCGGCCGGTCAACAGGCAGGGGAAGCCTCCAGTATTGGAGACAGTCTCTCAGCCGGTCAACAGGCAGGGAAGCCTCCAGTATTGGAGACAGTCTCTCAGCCGGTCAACAGGCAGGGAAGCCTCCAGTATTGGAGACAGTCTCTCAGCCGGTCAACAGGCAGGGGAAGCCCCCAGTATTGGAGACAGTCTCTCAGCCGGTCAACAGGCAGGGAAGCCTCCAGTATTGGAGACAGTCTCTCAGCCGGTCAACAGGCAGGGGAAGCCTCCAGTATTGGAGACAGTCTCTCAGCCGGTCAACAGGCAGGGAAGCCTCCAGTATTGGATACAGTCTCAAGGCCAGTCAACAGGCAGGGGAAGCCTACAGTATTGGAGGCAGTCAGTATTGCCTCCCCATAACACTATCATGGTAAACAAGAAGTAAAAATAGCCCTCAGTCCTTAGTGTTGGGTAGAAGAAGATAAAGAACCTGCAGCTCTCCAGAGCAGAAGTGGTCTACGGTGGTAGTTTGAGGAGCACTAGAACTATGTTAGGGAAGCTGTGTTTGGATCATTCTCCCAGAGCAGGGCTCAGCCAGGCATCATTAATCACAACAGGAACACCTAGAGCTTAGGCATTGCTTTGACAAAGCCCCAGATGAAACTGCACTGCAGCTCACCGTACAAAGAGACCCAAAATAATGATGCATCTCCCTAAATATATCCTTGCTCCCATCTCTCCTTCTCCTTCTCCCTCTCCCCCCATCTCCCTCTCTTCACCACTCTCTCTCTCGGATCCTCTTAACGTTCCACCATCTCTTCGTGTTAATTTGCTGCTTCAGTGACACGCATCATTGAGGGAGTAGTTTCTAATAACCCCGCCAGCCCTCACGCAAAAGCCTTTGAGTCGTGCGCAGAGGTGTCACTCAAATTATTAACCATAATGGTGAAAAGGACGTGTTTCTAAAGCCTGGCTTCCATGTGACATGACCGCAGTTCGATCAAAGCGTTCTCCTCCCGCCCTCTATTCCTCCACCTCTCCTCCTCTCTCTCCAGATATGAGCCCCTGTCCCTGTTACGGCTCTGTGAGGAAGGAAGAGCACGTACTGGGCTGCTCTTTAGGCTTGAATCATTTCGTTTCCCTGAGCGGCTTGCCATAAAAAATGCAGAAAATAACATCTTGATTTCCAAGGATCTTGGCATGCAGCGGCCTCTTCAATGTCACCTTCTTATCACAATTTGTTATGTAGGGTTTTTCATTTTAGGGGGGCTGGAGGAGAGAGAGAGAGGGTTAGATTGTGATGTAGGTTTTTTCATTTTAGGGGGGCTGGAGGAGAGAGAGAGGGTTAGATTGTGATGTAGGGTTTTTCATTTTAGGGGGGCTGGAGGAGAGAGAGAGAGGGTTAGATTGTGATGTAGGGTTTTTCATTTTAGGGGGGCTGGAGGAGAGAGAGAGAGTTAGATTGTGATGTAGGGTTTTTCATTTTAGGGGGGCTGGAGGAGAGAGAGAGAGTTAGATTGTGATGTAGGGTTTTTCATTTTAGGGGGGCTGGAGGAGAGAGAGAGAGGGTTAGATTGTGATGTAGGGTTTTTCATTTTAGGGGGAATGGTGGAGAATGAGGGGGTTATAGGTATTTTTCTCTCTCTTCGTGACTGAAAGAGTCAAAGTAATTATTCATTGTTTTAGCGCCGTCAGGGATGATGTGTCTGACATTTCCTGTCTGCTGTTTTGTTGTTGCAGAGCCAGGCAGGGAGTAGAGGCAGTACAGGGGGGGAATGTCAGCCCCTGGCAGGAATAAACCTTCCTACTCTGGGTCCAAGAAAGGTACTCATACTGATCCAGGGAGGTATGGTGTGTGTGTCTGTACGTGTGTATGAAGACCAGATTCTGGACATAAACAACTGAGCTTTGCGATGTGTGAGTGACAGATCCTTATATCCAAATGTACAAAGTAACAGTAATATATTTATTGATGTTTTACTGTAGAAGCAAATAGCTAGTCTACGCATTACCTTCCTGAAAGAAACATCTTCATTTGCTGAGAGGTTGACAAATGTACTAGCGCTACAGTGCCCAAAACCATACAGTGTGGAATTGCTGCATTCAACTTCCGAACCAGACATTTGTATCATATAAATTGGAGTTGCATGGCCCGATAATCTAGTTGTGTTTTTGATTCAAAAATCAGAAAGCAGATGCCTTGGTAATATAGACAATTGTACAGACAGCTGCACCATCTGTTGTTCTGGGTGACCACAGTAATGAGAGGAGTTATGGGAGGAAGGCTGAAGTCCACGGCAGAGGAAATGGAAAGCGTTACTCATCATAAACAGCCAGCTACATAGAAACTCATCAACTCAACTGAGAAAGTGGGAAGTGAGATCCCAGTTTGAACCTTTTCCTACAGTGGCTAAATCAGGGTCACAGAGATTCTAGGTAGTTTAAAACAAATCTACTTTGAAACAAAAGTATACACCTCACACACATGGTTATGGGCTTAAACAAAGAAAACACCTGTACCATGTCAGATTTCAAATGTATTACATTTTGAGTTTGCATCCAAATATTATATGTTATATACACTACCAGTCAATTCTCTTCTTCTTATTGGGGTCCTTTAGTAGTAGTTTCTTTGCAGCAATTTGACCACGAAGGCCTGATTCATGCAGTCTACTCTGAACAGTTGATGTTGAGATGTTTCTGTTACTTGAAATCTGTGAAGCATTTTTTGGGGGCTGGTATACAGAAGATAGAGCTATCTTCTGTATACCACCCCTTACCTTGTCACAACACAATTGAATGGCTCAAACACATTAAGAAGGAAATAAATTCCACAAATTTACTGGTAACAAGGCACACTTGTTAATTGAAATGCATTCCAGGTGACCTCATGAAGCTGGTTGAGATAATGTCAAGTCAAAGGGTGGCTACTTTGAAGAATATTGAACACTTTTTTGGTTACTGCATGATTCTATATGTTATTTCATATTTTGGATGTCTTCACTATTATTCTACAATGTAGAAGAAGGGCACTATTGGTCATTGACTGCAGGAACAGGCTACGTCTTTATGTCTATTTGTATCTTACTGATGAACTGCCAGCATTTGGACCTCTATCAGTTGGGCTTAGCAGGATTCTGAAACTCAGCTCCATGTTAAGAAATGACCCGCATTCCCTCTGGAAAAGCCACATCTGTATTCCTAGAATACCCCCTTGCTCTCTCTCTCTATTCTTCTCTCCCTCTCTCTCTATTTCTCTATTCTCTCTCTCTCTCTCTCTCTCTCTCTCTCTCTCTCTCTCTCTCTCTCTCTCTTTCTCTCTCTCTCGTTGGCACAGATGAGTGCGTGGTAAGGCTGTAGGTGTGTGTGTGTGAGTGAATGCAGTGACCTTGCTCGTAGCTGGGTGATTAACTGATTATGCCTTCAGAGAGGGGTGATATTCATGTTCAGGGGTCAGCCATTGTTCTTCTCACAATGGTGCTTCTGGGGACAGGGACACTACACGACTTCTAGGAAACATACAGTGTTGATATGGAACACTTATTTACTGGTTCAACGTCTTCACCTTGTAACAGTCTATCAACAAGGCAGGTCCTACAGGCTCTAGTTTTGTCACACCTGGACTACTGTTCAGTCGTGTGGTCAGGTGCCACAAAGCAGTAGAATCAGATTTAAAATAGAAATACACCTTATGGAACAGCGGGGACTGTAAAGCAACACAAACAAAGGCACAGACACATACACATTATAACAGACACATTATAACATGCGCACTATACACACACAATAACATGCGCACTATACACACACAATAACATGCGCACTATACACACACAATAACATGCGCACTATACACACACAATAACATACGCACTATACACACACAATAACATGCACTATACACACACAATAACATACGCACTATACACACACAATAACATACGCACTATACACACACAATAACATACGCACTATACACACACAATAACATGCGCACTATACACACACAATAACATGCGCACTATACACACACAATAACATACGCACTATACACACACAATAACATGCGCACTATACACACACAATAACATACGCACTATACACACACAATAACATACGCACTATACACACACAATAACATACGCACTATACACACACAATAACATACGCACTATACACACACAATAACATACGCACTATACACACACAATAACATACGCATTATACACACACGTACGCATGGATTTTGTGTTGTAGATATGTGGTATTGGAGTAGTTGCCTGAGGGCACACACACTTAGTGTGTTGTGACATCTTTCTGAATGTATTGTAATGTTTTTATAATTGTGCCTTCATTTTGCCGAACGCCAGGAAGAGTAATGGGGATCCATAATAAATAGGGAAAAATGGACACATCAGTGGTGGTCGGTGCGATTATGAGGAGGGAGGACGAGCATGGCCTTATTTCTATTACAGCCTGTAGGATGACTGTCGTTCATATTCCATTCACCCTGTTCAATGTAACATCGATAGGTTTAGGCTACTGCATGATACTCTAATTATGAATGAATGAAAGTTTACAACGTAGGTGCACACAGGCCGACAGACACATTTAGAGGTGACAGACAGTGACACATGGACAGACAGTGACACATTCAATACTGCCTTGCACACTCGGCATCTAGCTTATATTGGGTTTAATCATTAGTCCAACAGTGGCAAACGAGAGTTTCTATTGGACAAGTTCAGGTATTTTTATCCCACTTTGTTTGCTTCCGCGTTGAAGAAAAGTTTTTCAACAGATTTGGCAGAGTGAATACACCTCGGACAACGCAAAAACAGAGTTAATTTTCACAACAGCAACGTTATATTCATTCTATCCTGTACGCACTCTCCTCCCCTCACATTTTCCCTTTGCTTGTGAACTTCAATGGATAACACATCAGCTATATGTGACCAGGTGAAAAAACTTTCCAAGCCCTACACACGTCTTTCATCGTTGTCCTAGTCAACACAGCTAATAGAACTAACACGTTAGTAAACCTTCTACAATCACGCAGTAAAGTTACAGTGTATAGTTGGTAAGTAGCTGGACCGTCGGGCACTGGTGGCAATAAATTAATAAACTAAACTATCCAGCTGCACTTGCTAGCTAAAACAATACAAATAATCTCTCTCTTGCTTTTCCTTTATTTTTGAATTTGTTGAAAACTGTTCAACTATTGTCTTTCTCTCTCTTTGAGTCAACTACTCACCACATTTTCTGCACTGCAGTGCTAGTTAGCTGTAGTTAATGCTTTCAGTACGAAATTCATTCTCTGATCCTTTGATTGGGCGGACAACGTCAGTTCATGCTGCAATAGCTCTGATAGGTTGGAGGACGTTCTTCGGAAGTTGTCATAATTATTGTATAAGTCTATGGAAGAGGCTGAGAACCAAGAGCTTCCAAGGTTTTGAAGTCAATGTACCCAGAAGAGGACAGAAGCTAGCTGTCCTCCGGCTACACCATGGTGCTAACATGCAGAGGGTTGTTGAGGCTAATGTAGACCTTCTTTGCAAAACAGTGTGATTGAATCAATTATTTGGTGACGTGAAGATATTTAGTATAGTTTTATCTTTTTAAATGTTTCACTATTTTTACTTTTATGGAATTCACTGAGGAGGATGGTCCTCCTGTCACGCCCTGACCTTAGTTCCTTTTTTATGTCTCTGGTTTGGTTTGGTCGGGGCGTGAGTTGGGGTGGGCATTCTATGTTGTTTTTCTATGTTTTCTTTTCTATGCATTTGGCCTGATATGGTTCCCAATCAGAGGCAGCTGTCTATCGTTGTCTCTGATTGAGAACCATACTTAGGTAGTCTTTTCCCACCTGGTATTTGTGGGTAGTTGTTTCCTGTTCTGTGTTTTCACTTTTCAGGACTGTTTCGATTTTCATTTCTTACATTCACTTTGTTATTTTGCATTTTCGTGTTCTGTTACAATAAATAATCATGGACACTTACCACGTTGCGTTTTGGTCCGATCCTTCCTACTCCTCATCCGATGAAGACGAAGATCGTTACACCTCCCCTTCCTCCTCTGAGGAGCCTCCACTGACACACATATACTGTAATGACCTTGGGTCTACATTGGGTTTACATTGGGTTTACATTGGGTTTACCTTGGGTTTACATTGGGTTTACCTTGGGTTTACATTGGGTTTACATTGGGTTTTTCTATTGACACAACATTCCATCTCACTGGAGGAGATATCTTTATTACGACTCAGGATATGACCAAGATGTAGACACAGGAGGCGGATATTACAGTTCTCAGTTAATTTTTTATAAACACGGGGCAGACAAATGGCAGGTCGAGGACAGGCAGAGGTTCGTAATCAAGTCAGAGTCAGGCAGGTACAGGACGGCAGTCAGGCCGGATAGTCAGAACTGGGAAAACTAGGAAACAGAACTTGAGAAACAGGAAGACGGGATAGCACGCTGGTAAGACCTGACAAGACAAGACGAACTGGCAACAGACAAACAGAGAACACAGGTATAAATACACAAGGGATAATGGGGAAGATGGGAGACACCTGGAGGGGGGTGGAGACAAGCACAAAGACAGATGAAACGGATCAGGGTGTGACAGTCTTGCTGTATATCGTTGTTATTGTCCGTATCAACTATACTACTAAAGAATGGAAAACTGCTTCACCTGGTGTTTTCTCACCATTATGTTCTGTGAGTGTGTGCATGTATGATCAATGGTGTGTGTGTTGTGTGTGTATGAATGGTGTGTGTGTGTGTGTATGGCATGTTTTTGTGTGTGTGTGTGTGTGTGTGTGTGTGTGTGTGTGTGTGTGTGTGTGTGTGTGTGTGTGTGTGTGTGTGTGTATGTGTGTGAATGGTGTGTGTGTGTGTGTGTGTGCATGTGCGTTTTGTGTATGGTGTGTGTGTGTGTGTGTATTGTGTATGGTGTGTGTGTGTATTGTGTATGGTGTGAGTGTGTGTACGCTGTGGGTTTGTGTCATTCTTTCCCGTTGCCAGTCCATCGGTACTGGCAACAAAAGCTGGCCTTGATAAACCAAATGCATTCTCCTTTTCTAAAGGAGAGGAGGGGATGTGGAGAGAGAAATGCCTCTCTCTGACAGAGCACGATGGACGCATGCACTTACTGCACACACACGCATGCACACGTGTGGACACACCTCAGAGGGATTAATTGTCAGTGTAGTCACGGTCTGACAGAGCCTCTCATATATGATTTCCAGAGACAGTCAGAGGCAGACAGACAGGCAGGGAGACAGGGAGACATAAAAACAGACAGACAGACAGGCAGACAGGGAGACATAAAAACAAACAGACAGACAGGCAGACAGGGAGACATAAAAACAGACAGACAGACAGACAGACAGGCAGACAGGGAGACAGAAATACGGACAGACAGACAGGCAGACAGACAGACAGACAGACAGACAGACAGACAGACAGACAGACAGACAGACAGGGAGACATAAAACAGACAGACAGACAGACAGGCAGACAGGGAGACATAAAAACAGACAGACAGACAGACAGACAGGCAGACAGACAGGGAGACAGACAGACAGACAGGGAGACAGACAGACAGACAGGCAGACAGACAGACAGACAGACAGACAGACAGACAGACAGGCAGACAGACAGACAGACAGACAGACAGGGAGACAGGCAGACAGACAGGGAGACATAAAACAGACAGACAGACAGACAGACAGACAGACAGACAGACAGACAGACAGACAGACAGACAGACAGACAGACAGGGAGGGAGACATAAAACAGACAGACAGACAGACAGACAGACAGACAGACAGACAGACTTTATGCATGGATGCATGTGAACATTCCTCTACCTCTTTTGTCAAGAAGAAAAAGGTTGTACAGTACAGTGGATGCACCGTTGATCACATGAAAAACACTCACAGTAAAAATGCAGCCATTTACATGAAAAAGTGTGCAGGTGAGTTAACCTCTCACCATCATGTAACTCTCTATTCACATACAGTACTACAATCACCGGACAACAGGAGGTATGTGTATAATAGCTTGCACAACAGACTTGCACAAACACAGAGACCCTTATTTAGAGTCCCTGTGCTACTGCCTATCTAGTGCACATGAGGCTGCGGAGTGGAGGACGGCTCACAATAATGGCTGGCATGGAGAGAAAGGAATGGTATCACTTGTTTGATGTGTTGGTTACCATTCCATGTACTCCCTTCCAGCCATTACTATGAGCCTGTCCTCCCTAATTAAGGTACCACCGGCTGCCTGTGACCTAGTGGTACAGTAGCCTGCATGCCCCCCTGTAATTAACGCAACGAGCAATTGTGCGGTGGTTTTGGGGCGTTGTGTCCCACTGTGTTCGTTAACACATCGTTAATCAGGGAGGTTTTCATTAAGCAGGTCATTCAGGATGGTGCTGAACAATTAAGGCGTGATTAAGAGATGTTAGTCAGCCTGTCCCTCTGGAAGGACACAATGAATGAGGAAGAAGAGAAGAGAAGAGATGGAGAGATGGTAGGAAGAGGCTCCATGGGTTTAGGGAAGAAAGAGGAACAGGGAGACAATTCAAAAACTGATGTTGATAACTAAAGTGAGGGAAGATATACACACAGACGTGGGCGCGGAAACATAACAAACACACACTCACTCATAACACAAACACATAAACACACACTCACAGACACATATCACAAACATGCACAGACACACATAACACAAACACACAATCACAGACACACAAAACACAACAAAAATACTCACACACTCACAGGCACATAACCTAAACACACACTCACATAACACAAACACACAATCATGCACAACAGGTTGTCACAGTCATGTACCAGTTATGTACAGAAACTGCTTTTATTTTGTTTCAAGGTCCTGTGGTATTCAGAAAGATATATTTTCTAAGTCTTCATCAATATGTTTGTTCAATGTTTAGTTTCAAAAGTCTCAACACATTCTCTGTTCTCTGGAGGCCCATTGAACTACAGAACAATAACTCACATATTTTATTGGAATAAATCCTGTAGACAGAAATATCTTTCTCTCCATCAACATCCCTGCTCTCTAATGGCTGCTTTTGCAAAGCATAAAAGGAAAATATCTCCTTGGTGAGGGGGAGAGAGGATTGGTAAAGGGGGAGAGAGGATTGGTGAGGGGGAGAGAGGATTGGTAAAGGGGGAGAGAGGATTGGTGAGGGGGGGAGAGGATTGGTAATGGGGGAGAGAGGATTGGTGAGGGGGAGAGAGGATTGGTAAAGGGGGAGAGAGGATTGGTGAGGGGGAGAGAGGATTGGTAAAGGGGGAGAGAGGATTGGTGAGGGGGAGAGAGGATTGGTAAAGGGGGAGAGAGGATTGGTGAGGGGGAGAGAGGATTGGTAATGGGGGAGAGAGGACTGGTAATGGGGAGAGAGGATTGGTGAGAGGGAGAGAGGGCTGGTAATGGGGAGAGAGGACTGGTAATGGGGAGAGAGGATTGGTGAGGGGAAGAGAGGATTGGTGAGAGAGGGAGGATCTGTGAGACGGAAAGAGGACTGGTGAGTGGGATAGAAGTGATGGTGAGGAGGAGAGAGGATTGGTGAGGGGGAGAGAGGATTGGTGAGGGGGAGAGAGGAATGGTGACGGGGAGAGAGGTTTGGTGACGGGGAGAGAGGTTTGGTGAGGGGGAGAGAGGTTTGGTGAGGGGGAGAGACGTTTGGTGATGGGGAGAGAGGTTTGGTGAGGGGGAGAGAGGAATGGTGAGGGGGAGAGAAGTGATGGTGTGGGAGAGGGAGAAGTATTGGTCGGGGAGGGAGGATTGGTGGGGGGAGAGGATTGGTGAGGGGGAGATGATTGGTGAGGGGGAGAGAAGTGATGGTGAGAGGGAGAGAAGTGATGGTGAGGGGGTGAGAATTTATGATGAGGGGTTGAGAGGTGATGGCGAGAGGTTGAGAGGTGATGGTGAGGGGTTGAGTGTAACAATTGTGTTCCTCTTCTGATGAGGAATAGGATGGATTGGACCAATGCGCAGCGTGGTAAGTGTTCATGTTATATTTATTCAACCGAACAAGAAAATAACAAAGGAGAAAACTCAACAAAAACCAAACAGTTCTGTAAGGTGCAACAAAAACACTAAACAGGGGGGGATGGTAGGGGACGCCATGTGTGACTGACGTGTTTTCCGTTTGCTCCCGTGGTAATCTTAAAGTTTATGTGAATTCTGCAGCAGAACCGTATTTATTTTCAAATATTAATTTGGTGATCCCTTTCTGTAAAAACCAAGACTACTTTGCTTCCGAATGTCAGCATGTCGACCAAACATAAGGCCAAAAGCATGACTTTGAGAAAACCCGGCCTACAAGACCCGCTCTCATCACCGCCCTCTCCTGAGTCTGAGGGCCCGGGGACGCACACTTTACACGGGGGCGCGGCTTGGCCTGGCGGCGCTGAAATTAACATTCTCGAGGCCATCAAACTACTACGCTCTGAGATAGTTGAAATTAAAACACAGGTGGTTGCTACGATTGAGGCCAGAATACAGGAGGTTTCCGATAGTTTAAAAGCAGATTTAACCATCCTGCGGAACGAGACTGTGCCAGCAATCACATTAATCAAAACAACAACTGCGTCACACACTACAACGATTGCAGCACTGGAGACCTCCGCTACTAATGTCTCCGATTTAACTACATCCCTGGAGGCTGAAGTTAAACGCCTAGCAGCGGATTTGAAAAAGGTGAAGGAGATCTGTGTGAGTTTAGAGGGATTCTCTCGCCGCAATAATCTGAGACTTGTATCGGTCCCAGAGTCCGCGGAAATGCATCAGATTTTGTTTCAGGGCTGCTGAAGGATGTTCTTGCTTTAGATGAAAAGCCCCTGATTGATCGAGCCCACCGGTCGCTGCGCCCAAAGCCCCGGGATGGGGAGAGGCCCTGTGACATAATTCTTCGAGTGCACTTTTTTCATGAGAAGATGGAGATCCTCCGACGAGCCCGCAATACCACTCTGAGCTTTCAAGGACAGAGCTTTTCCATCAGCAGCTTCCGGACAGGCCAAACGAGTACTTCGGGACCATCCAAGTGTGAAGTATGGACTGCGATTCCCGGCCGTTTATGGATATCTCATGAGGGTAATGACTACACATTTGAATCTCCGGATGAGGCTATGGCTCACATTCAACGTCGCATCAAGAAGTCTTGAATATGCTCACAGTTCAGCAACTGTTGCTTGCGAACTGTGGATAGTAAGTAACCCACCTGTGGTAAAATTATGTTTAGATATAACAGGCTAGTCTTGTATAGTTGGCGAAACTATTCAGGCTTATTTGATGTGATCTAATGTTTTGATCATCTAGTGTGCGTGCCTTATCTCGCTCACCTATTTAGTTTGTTTACACATTGTCTCAGTGACTCAAAATATTTTTGGTTATTTGTTTACTGCATCCGTTTGCATTGACCCAGTAAACAGCAAATGTCTCCCGAGGCTACACGGTTTCTGGGGCCTCACTTTAATTTTAAAAGTTTTGAGCGTCATTTATGCCCAGCAAACGTTCAACGTTGCGCACACGTAGTAGTTTTTTGGTATTGGTTGTTAGCTGTCTCAGCGTCAACTAGACTACTATTATAATTACTATTTTTTTTGATTGTCTTACTACGATTTCCTTACTTCAAATTAGATTTTTGGCTGAGAGCCTTTATACATTTTATTTATTTTCTCTCTCAATGCCTGTTATAAGACTGGGAATACAATTATATACATCTACAAGTGGTGCTTTTGTCATTCCGTTTGCACAAGGGATTCGCCTTTTTTTTATTTGAAAAAAATACATACAAATCTTTCTTTTTGCTGCTTGATCCACTAACAAAATGCGACTTTAAAGAGCGGGACTGTGGGTTTAGGTTTAAGACCGCACTCTCACAGACATACTGTGCAAAGAGAACATGTTCTATTTAGGCTTGTACCTCGTTTGGGGAAGTATTGTCTGGGATGGGGGGAGGGTGTGGGTGGGGGGGGGGGGCAGGTTGAATTGTTCAGTTCTAATGTTGTCATTCTGTCTTATTAGTTTTTTTTCTGTTTTTTTTCTGTACTTTTTCCAAACATTTACCACCGTACATTATTACTCTGAGACAAGTTATTCTGGGGGTTTTGGGCGCTCATTGCTTTTCCATTCTATGCTCTGATGACAGGGTTGAATAACGGGAATGCCCAGAGGGGCCGAAATAATGCGATCAAGTACATTTCTTGGAACACCAAAGGGATTAACAACCCGGTGAAGCGTAAGAGGGTGTTGACACACTTAAAGGGTTTGAATGCAAATATTGCATTTCTACAAGAGACTCACTTGAGGACTGGTGAGCATTTTAGGATGCGTAAGGACTGAGTTGGTCAAGTGTTCCACTCGAACTTTCATAGTAAATCAAGAGGTGCTGCTATTCTGGTTGATAAAGCTACTCCCTTTGTAGCTTCTGAGGTTATTGCTGATCCTAAGGGACGATACGTCATAGTAACCGGTGAACTGTTTTCTACCCCTCTTGTTTTGGCTAGTGTTTATGCTCCCAATTGGGATGACACAAGTTTCATTTCTTCCTTTCTGTCTGCTATTCCCAATTTAGATTCTCATTTGTTGATTTTAGGGGGGGATTTCAACTGTAAAATGTCCCCAGTTCTTGATAAGTCCTCACAAACAAATACAGGCCCATCTAAATGTGCCCTACTTATTCAAGCCTTTCTTCAGAAATATGCTATGTTTGAGGCCTGGCGTTTCCTACATCCTACAGATAGACAGTATTCCTTTTATTCTCATGTTCATCAAACATACTCCCGGATTGATTACTTATTTTTGGACAAAAAACTTCTGCCTAACCTTCGGCAGTGTACTTACGAGAGTATTGTTATCTCTGACCATTCACCATTAGTGCTTGAACTAGAGTTTCCCCAGCGACCTCCTATGTGTTATCAATGGCGTCTCAACCCCATTTTACTCTCAGATAAGGAGTTTGTCAATTTCATTTCTTCTGAAATCACCTTATTCCTAGAAACTAATTCAACACCAGGTATGTCCTGCTCTACCATATGGGAGTCTCTCAAAGCATACCTACGTGGCCAAATTATTTCTTATACAGCCAACCAAAACAGCGACTTCGGGACCTGAGCGAGTCCATAGCCACATTGGATGAGAAGTATGCTACAGATCCTTCCTCTGATCTGCATAAAGAGCGCCAACTACTCCAATCTGAATTTGATGAGCTTTCTACCAGGCAAGCTGAACATTTACTCTTGCGAGCTCGATACAAAGTCTATGAACAAGGCGACAAGGCCAGTAAACTCCTTGCGCATCAGATCCGTAAATCTGAGGCCTCACGTTTAATCCCACAAATAAGGTCTGGTGCCACCACAGTTATACATAAAGAGATCAATTTGATGATCAATTTAAACAATTTTACTCTGCGCTATACACCTCTGAATCCCCTCAAGACCCCTTGCTGATTGACTCCTTCTTTAATGGCTTGAATATGCCTTCAATTGATACAGACTCCCATGACTGTCTAGAAGAAGAATTTACGCTTGAGGAGATTGCAACAGCAGTGTCCGCAATGAAAAGTGGTAAATCACCGGGTCCGGACGGTTTTCCAACCGAATTTTACAGGATGTTTTCTGGTCTGCTTTGCCCATTCTTGTCTCGACTATTTGCAGAGTGCCTCAATACTTCAAAGCTACCGCCTAGTCTTTATCAGGCTTCAATTTCATTACTACTAAAGAAAAAGAGAGACCCCCTGGAATGTGGATCCTATCGCCCAATCTCGCTTTTAAACTGTGATTACAAAATCCTAGCTAAGCTTTTAGCCATCCGTATGGAAGGCTTGCTGCACCAAGTAATACACTCTGACCAGACTGGCTTTGTGAGAAATAGGCATTTATTTTTCAATATTAGGCGCCTTATGAATATACTGTACTCCCCAGCGTCGGAGGATCCGGAGGTGGTGGTCTCACTTGATGCCGAAAAAGCATTTGACCGTGTTGAGTGGGATTACCTAACAGCTGCCCTTTATAGATTTGGCTTTGGCCCCAAATTCATTGCGTGGATAAAGATTCTTTATTTTTCCCCCATGGCTTCGGTACGGACTAATAACTTGTCCTCTGACTATTTTCCCTTGCACCGCGGATCCAGACAGGGTTGCCCACTCTCCTCCTTGTTGTTTGCTTTGGCAATCGAGCCTCTCGCCATTGCACTACGCTCTAATGATGCCATTCAAGGCATAATCAGGGCGGGCTGGGAGCAGAAAGTCTCGCTATATGCTGACGACCTCCTCTCTATCAGGCCCAATCAATCAGAACATTGTATTTCCTCCATCTTTGAATGATGGGGCTTTTTGCATTTGGCACTCACTAGGCCTCTCCTCGCTAGCCCAATTATTCTTTGATGATAGATTTGCCTCTTTTTCTCAGCTGCAGGAAAAGTTCAATCTCCCCCAATCCCACTTTTTCCGCTATCTCCAGACTAGAAACTTTGTCAGGGCTAGAACACCTGGATTTCCCAATAGGCCTGCGAATACAGCTATAGAGAGCATCTTGGAGCTGAACAAGCTTCCTAGGGGCGCAATATCAGATGTATATGCAATCATTCATGACTTACAGAACCCTTCTTTGGTGCCTTTAAAGACTCGATGGGAAAAGGATTTGGGGG
This sequence comes from Oncorhynchus clarkii lewisi, assembly GCF_045791955.1. Taxonomy (NCBI): domain Eukaryota; kingdom Metazoa; phylum Chordata; class Actinopteri; order Salmoniformes; family Salmonidae; genus Oncorhynchus; species Oncorhynchus clarkii. The sequence continues at coordinate 32,304,710 of NC_092170.1, forward strand.
AGGAACTTGGGGAAGACGCCTGGGAATCTGTGCTGCACAGGGTGCACTCGTCCTCTTTTTGCACTAGACACAGCCTCATTCAATTCAAGGTGGTTCACCGTATCCACTGGTCGGGGGCCAAACTTGGAAGAATATTCTCTGATTTCGATCGTACCTGTGTCAGATGTAAAGTGGAACCAGCCACACTGTTGCATATGTTTTGGGGCTGTCATAAACTGTCAGGTTTCTGGGAATTAATATTTAAATGTTTCTCTGATATATATGACACTGTTATAGATCCGTCTCCCCTTACAGCCCTTTTTGGATACTGCCCATGGTACCCCCCTATCAAGAATCCAGTCGGACACTGTTGCTTATACAACTCTTTTAGCTAGACGGCTAATACTACAGAACTGGAAGATGGCAGCTCCCCCATCTTATAAATATTGGGTGAGGGATGTGTTGTGCTCTCTGAAACTAGAAAAAATTCAATTCAATTCACGTGGGAACCCCAAACTGTTTGATGACGCTTGGGCTCCATTCCGGTCTTACTTTAAACAGTCCATCCTCTGATGGCATTCCAATTAATACTAAAATAAGTCTGTGACTTAAGGGTTGGAGGAGCTTCTCTCTGTGTTTTTGCTGGGGGGGGCATTAAGGTCCATGTGCTTATTGATTGTGATCCGCAGATGCCTTGTTCATCTTGCCCAGGCAGAGACTGAAGTGTGAGCTTGTTTTTCCCAGTTATTTTTACATTTTGTTCACGCCTACATGAATAATCATTTTATTTTTTTATCTTAAAGCATTGTACACTTTTTTTTTGGTCCAGTGGATTGTCGGTCTGTGGCCATGACTCTCTGTGAGTGGTTGCATTTCTCCACCCTTATCCCTTGACTGTTTACAGGAACAATGGTGAGATGTTAGCCCTGTCCCTGTACTATAGATTGCCCTTTAACCTCTGTAGCCTTCTGCCTGGTGTGTTTAACTTGTCTAAAGTATGGTATCTTTAAAGCTATTTTTTTAATTTGTATTTTTATTTGCATTTTTTTTTTCTAGTTGAGTATATTATTTATATTGCTTTGTCTTGTCTGTGTGTGTGTGTGTGTAAAACTTAATAAACAGAGTAAAAAAAGAAACACTAAACAGAAACATAACTACCCACAAATCCTAGTGGGAAAACAAGCTGCCTAGGTATGGTTCTCAATCAGAGACAACGATCGACAGCTGCCTTTGATTGGGAACCATACCAGGCCAAACACAGAAATACCAAACCTAGAACAAAAACATAGAATGCCCACCCCAACTCACGCCCTGACCAAACTAAAACAGAGACATAAAAAAGGAACTAAGGTCAGGACGTGACATTGAGAGGTGATGGTGAGGGGTTGAGAGAGGATTGGTGAAGGGGAGAGAAGATTTGTGAAGGGGAGAGAGGATTGGTGAAGGGGAGAGACGATTGGTGAAGGGGAGAGACGATTGGTGAATGTGAAAAGGAGATATTGGGATGAAGAAACGAGGAAATGAGCTATATGAAGAGCCAATCTCAGGTGAAGGTTACAGAGAGACAATAGCGCTCAGCAGTGAAAAATGCGCAGGCGAGAAAGGGAAAATACAATCAGAGCTGGGCTTTGGGCTGTCCGTATATATACAGTATTTATATACTCTACATATCTACAGTATTAATATACTCTATATGTCTACAGAATGTATATTATCTCTATATATCTACAGTATTTATATTATCTCTATATATCTACAGTATTTATATAATCTCTATATATCTACAGTATTTACAGTATATACTCTACATGTCTACAGTATTTATATTATCTCTATATATCTACAGTATTTACAGTATATACTCTATATGTCTACAGTATTTATATTATCTCTATATATCTACAGTATTTACAGTACATACTCTATATTTTTACATTATTTATATTATCTCTATATATCTACAGTATGTATAGTGTATTCAGAAAGTATTCAGAGCCCTTCACTTTTTCCACATACTTATGTTACAGCATTATTCAAAAAATAATCTAAATTAAAACCAGAAACATCACAATTATATAAGTATTCAGACCCTTTACTCAGTAATATGTTGATGGACCTTTGACAGCGATTACAGCCTCGAGTCTTCTTGGTTGTACAAGCTTGGCACACCTGTATTTGGGGAGTTTCTCCCACCCGTCTCTGCAGATCCTCTCAAGCTCTGTCAGGTTGGGGGACATCGCTGCACAGCTATTTTCAGGTCTCTCCAGAGGTGTGACGTTGGCCTCTTTGTGAGGTTTATGACCCCCATAAATACCTTTCCCCCTTTCCTCTCTAGTCTACAGAGTGACTCTTGGAAAGCCCTTTGTTCCAATCGCTTCTTATGAGAAACCAATTGCCTTGTCGGATATATTATTATGTTATGTTAAAAACACCTTGAGGATGGATCCTAAACAAAGTTTGCCGTGTTTCTGTCGATATTATGGAGCAAATTTTGAAAAAAGTTTGGCGTTAGTTGTAGCATTTTTCGGTCGATTTCTCAGCCAAGAATGATGAAGAAACGGGAGCTTTTTCGCCTACAAAAATATTATTTTTGGAAAAAAGGAACATTTGCTATCTAACTGGGAGTCTCCTGAGTGAAAGCATCTGAAGTTCTACGAAGGTAAATGATTTAATTTGGATGCTTTTTTTATTTTCGTGAAAATGTTGCCTGCTGCCAGCAGAGCCTAGCATAGCATTATGCCATGATAAACTTACACAAATGCTTGTCTAGCGTTGGCTGTAACGCATATTTTGAAAATCTGAGATGACAGTGTTGTTAACAAAAGGGTAAGCTTGTGTTTGAATATATTTATTTCATTTCATTTGCAAATTTCATGAATAGGAAAAGTTGCGTTATGCTAATGCATTTGAGGCTATGATTACGCTCCCGGATACGGGTTTGCTCGTCGCAAGAGGTTAAAGAATATGATATCAGATCAGTTGTCATTTGAGACATTGTTACTGATGATAGGATGACAAATTGTATCTTGGAAAGTCTACACATTATAGTTATCAGATTCACATGGAATTGTTGTGCAATTTAAATGTTTAAATATGAAACTAGTTTTGAACAGAATCAATGTAATTTTTTCTTCTAAATGAGAGAATTGGTTTTCATAAGTGAACTAGGCTCAACTCAGTGGCCCCGCCCATGTGAACAGACATTGGTTGTGAACTATGAAACACGCCCTTCTCTCACCACTATATAAGCCCTTTACAAGAAATGTTACATTGGTGTTCCCGAGGGCGTGAGGACGACGGTCCATACGTTAAAAGGGCTAATATCAAACTACAGAACTAAGCCAACTTCAGCATGAACTTAAAGAATGGCAACTTGGTATGAACTTTGAACTCTTATTCACTAAATAAGTGATACCTCCTAGCCGTTGAGTGAGCAGCAGCAGCTGTAAACGTGGTCTAGGAAAGGACGGACAAAGTATCTCTTCTACCAAACAAACAACGGTACGACAACGTACTTGTTCTACCACAAGACATATTCTTCAAAGGACAAGGGAGATCTCTGTTGGGCAACACGGCCTTCCATCTAAGACCAACCTATTGAAGCATCTCTCAGAGTAAATATTTATTGCGTTTTCCTTTTCCAAATGGGCTGTTATTTAGAATGCATAAGATTCTGTATTTACGATATCATAGCTTTACAAGGTCCGATCAGAGACTAAATTCCTTTGTTCCTCAGTCTTCCCGCGCTTTCATTCAAAACCCAACACCCTTTCTTTGTGCAACCAGCCGTTATATCTGTTCCGTCCGCTAGGGATGCTTTCTTTTATGACATAATTAGTAATCAATGTATGACCCATGCTGTGTATGTGTAATTCTGTGTGATTTTTTAGGTATTTAGTAAATAAATAATTAAACCAAATTTTGTATTGCTGATTCAACTTGTTAGCCAGGGTTCGTGAAGATAACCAAGAACTCTACGACTTCAGATGAGACTGAATAAGGTGACGATTAAGAATTGACCGCTATTGATGTAAAAGATTACCAGGTCTTTAAGGGTTTATTCAGAAGATAACAGCTCTTTAACCATTATTTTGTGGTGCCCCGACTTTCTAGTTAATTACATTTACCTGATGAGTTCAATCAGGTAATATTAATTACAGAGAAATTATTTCATAGAATAGCATGTCATATCACTTAATCCGGCATAGCAAAGACACAAGAGTGCCAATGGCGTGAGGAGGTAAGGCAATAAATAGGCCATAGTAGCAATTAATTACAATTTGAGCAAATTTACACTGGAGGGATAGATGTGCAGATGATGAGATGCATGTAGAAATACTGGTGTGCAAAAGAGCAGAGACTAAATAAAAACAATATGGGAATGAGGTAGGTAGATTGGATGGGCTATTTATAGATGGGCTATGTATAGCTGCTCAGATAGATGATATTTAAAGTTAGAGAAAAACTGGAATGGAAGGAGGCCAAAGGAGGTGTTGGCTTTGGGGATGATCAATGTAACTCGTGCCATGGGTGAGTGTGGTTATCTTGACGAGTGAGCTGAGATAAGGCAGAGCATTACCAAGCAAAGACTTATAGATGACCTGGAGCCAGTGGATCTGGCAACGAATATGTAGCGAGGGCCAGCCTATTTTCTACATTGTAGAACTTTAGTGAAGACATCAAAACTATGAAATAACACACAGCCACCCTTTGCCTTAATTTCAGCTTTGCACACCCTTGGCATTCTCTCAACCAGCTTCATGAGGAATGTTTTTCCAACAGTCTTGAAGGAGTTCCTACATTTTATGCTGATCACTTGTTGGCTGCTTTTCCTTCACTCTGCGGTCCAACTCTTCCCAAACCATCTCAATTGGGTTGAGGTCGGGTGATTGTGGAGGCCAGGTCATCTGATGCAGCACTTCATCACTCTCAAATAGCCCTTACACAACCTGGAGGTGTGACGCAATCTCAACTGCTCTCCGCTTTGCCCTCACCCACCTAGAAAAGAAGAATACATACGTATGTGAGATTGTTGTTCATTGACTACAGCTCTGCGTTCAACACCATTGTGCCCCCTGGGTCTAAACACCTCCCTCTGCAACTGGATCCTAGACTTCCTGATGGGCCGCTCCCAGGTGGTATGGGTAGGCAACATCACCTTAGCCACAGTGACCCTCAACACAGGGATCCCACAGGGGTGTGTGCTTAGTCCCTTCTTGTACTTCCTGTTCACCCATGACTGTGGGGCCACACACGACAGTGGTAGGCCTGATCACCAGCAACTATGAGTAAGCCAACAGGCCGGTCCAAACACACGCGGCGCGCCTCTTCCCCCCCAGGAGGTTGAAAAATATTGGCATGAGCTCTCAGATCCTCAGAAACTTCTATAGTTGTACCAGTGAGAGCATTTTTACTGACCACTGTCTGGTATGGCAACAGCTCTGCCCTCAATCACTGTCTACAGAGGGTGATGTGGACAGCCCATTACATCACTGTCTGGTATGGCAACAGCACCGCCCTCGATCACATGGCGCTACAGAGGGTGAAGCAGACAGCCCATTACATCACTGCCTGGTATGGCAACAGCACCGCCCTTGATCACATGGCGCAACAGAGAGTGGTGCTGACAGCCCAGTACATCACTGGGGCTGAGCTCCCTGCCATCCAGAACATCTATATCTGGATGTGTGGTAGGAAGGCCTGGAAAATCGTTAAAGACTCCGACCACCAAAGCCATAGACTATTCTCCCTGCTTCTGCACAGCAAGCGGTAGCGGTGCATCAAGTCTGGCACCAACAGGCTCTTTAACAGCTTCTATCCCAAAGCAATACAATTGATAAATAGCTAACAAAATAGCTACACAGACTATCTGAGTTGACCTTGTATGCTCATTGCCCTTTTTATTTTTGTTTCTATGCCCACTCACAGGGCTCTACACACACAGACACACTGATACTACAACACACACAAAACACTCACTTACACATAATATGTACATACATTTATACTGACTCTACACACACATCCACTCACATACAAGCTGCTGCTACTCTGTTCATCTTATATTCTGATGCCTAGTCACCTTACCGCAAAACATATCTACCTCCATTACTCCAGTATCCCTGAACATTGTAAATATGGTATTACTTAGAATTACTTTGTTATTGATTATTGCTTTGTTGGGTTTTGATTTTGCAAGAAAGGCATTTCACTGTCCTTGTGCATGTGACAGTAAAACTTGGAGCTTTATACTCTATCTACAGTATCGTTATACTACTCAGTATCTATATACTCTACAGTATCAGTATCTTTATACTCTATGTACAGTATCTATATATTCTATCTACAGTATCTTTATACTCTATCTACAGTATCTTTATACTCTATCTACAGTGTCTATATACTCTATCAACAGTATCTAAACTCAGCAAAAGAAGAAACGTCTCTTTTTCAGGACCCTGTCTTTCAATGATAATTCATAAAAACCGAAATAACTTCACAGATCTTCATTGTAAAGGGTTTAAACATTGTTTCCCTTGATTGTTCAATGTACCATAAACAATTGATGAACTTGCACCTGTGGAACGGTCGTTAAGACACTAACAGCTTAAAGACGGTAGGCAATTAAGGTCACAGTTATGAAAATGTAGGACACTAAAGAGACCTTTCTACTGACTATGAAAAACACCAAAAGAAAGATGCCCAGGGTCCCTTCTCATATGTGTGAACGTGAGTTAGGCATGCTGCAAGGAGGCATGAGGACTGCAGATGTGGCCAGGGAAATAAATTACAATGTCCCTACTGTGAGACGCCTAAGACAGGGCTACTTGGAGACAGGACGGACAGCTGATCGTCCTCACAGTGACAGACCACGTGTAACAACACCTACACAGGATCGCTACATCTGAACATCACACCTGCGGGACAGGTACAGGATGGCAGCAACAATTGCCAGAGTTACAACAGGAACACACAATCAGTGCTCAGACTGTCCGCAATAGGCAGAGAGAGGCTGGACTTCGGGCTTGTAGGCCTGTTGTAAGGCAGGTCCTCACTAGACATCACCGGCAACAACGTCGCCTATGGGCACAAACCCACCGTCGCTGGACTAGACAGGACTGGCAAAAAGTGCTCTTCACTGACGAGTCACGGTTTTGTCTCACCAGGGGTGATGGTCGAATTGCGTTTATTGTCGAAGGAATGAGCGTTACACCGAGGCCTGTACTCTTGAGCAGGATCGATTTGGAGGTGCAGGGTCCGTCATGGTCTCGGGCGGTGTGTCACAGCATCATCGGACTAAGCTTGTTGTCATTGCAGGCAATCTCAACGATGTGCGTTACTGGGAAGACATCCTCCTCCCTCATGTGGAACCCTTCCTGCAGGCTCATCCTGACATGACCCTCCAGCATGACAATTCCACCAGTCATACTGCTCGTTCTGTGCGTGATTTCCTGTAAGACAGGAATGTCAGTGTTCTGGGGTGGGGTAACATCTCACAGCAAGAACTGGTCAATCTATTGCAGTCCATGAGGAGGCGATGCACTGCAGTACTTCATGCATCTGCTGGCAACACCAGATACTGACTGTTCCTTTTGATTTTGATCCCCCCCTTTGTTCAGGGACACATTATTCAATTTCTGTTAGTCACATGTCTGTGGAACGTGTTCAGTTTATGTCTCAGTTGTTGAATATTGTTTTACAAATATTTACACATGTTAAGTATGCTGAAAATAAATGTTAGATTAGGTGTTTATTTTTTTGCTGAGTTTATATACTCTATCTACAGTATCTACTATATACTCTATCAACAATATCTATTATATCTACAGTGTATATATACACTGAGTGTATAAAACATTAGGAACACCTTCCTAATATAGAGTTTCGTCCCCCTTTGCCCTCAGAACACCCTCATTTCATTGGGTCATGGACTACAAGGTGTTGAAAGCGTTTCACAGGGATGCTGGCCGATGTTGACTCCAATGCTTCCCATAGTTGTGTAAAGTTGGCTGGGTGTCCTTTTCGTGGTGGACCATTCTTGATACCCACGGGAAACTGTTGGGCGTAAAAAACCCAACAGCGTTGAAGTTCATGACACACTCAAACCGGTGTGCATGGAACCTACTACCATACCCCGTTCAAAGGAATTAAAATATTTTGTCTTGCCCATTGACCTTCTGAATTGCACACATACACAATCTATGTCTCAAATCCTTCTTTAACCTGTCTCCTCCCCTTCATCTACACTAATTGAAGTGGATTTAAAAGGTTACATAAATAAGAAAACATACTGTAGCTTTCACCTGGATTCACCTGGTCGGTCTTTGTCATGGAGAGAGCAGGTGTTCCTAATGTTCTGTGCACTCAGTGTATGTATCTACAGTATCTGTCTATCTATTACACTAGAAAGGTGAGTTCACAGTAGATCAGTGTAGCGAAATGTGGGGTGGGGGGTGAGCAATGCAGCCATAGACGAGTCCGTTGTAGAGGTAAGGAATGAGAGCTGTATAGAGTGAGATCAGTGTGGGTTGACACACTGTGGTGGTGCTGGCGGTTGTGGTACATTGGGCTGTTGGGGATGAAAATGTGACTGAATCTCAGCTGGCACCCAAAGCGGACAGACTTCTGTGGTAACCTGGGCAACTGCCACTGTCTACTGTTTCTGAGCTGAACCTCCCTCTGCAGAATGAATGGAGGGTGTGGTGAGTACTTCTAGTGTTTAGAGCGTTCTGGCGCACATGCATATGAGTGTGTGTGTGTACGAAAAGGTATGTGCTCACTACTGTAAGTCGCTCTTGATAAAAGCGTCTGCTAAATGACTGAACTGTAAATTTGATGTGTGTGTATGTGTGTGTGTGTGTGTGTGTGTGTGTGTGTGTGTGTGTGTGTGTGTGTGGGGGGGGGGGGGGGGTGCAAAAAGAATAAAGTAGGACACTGACGATAACTGATTTATCTTGTGAACTGATTGGGCTCAAAAGTGCAAATGTCATCTTTCATCATATATTAACAGAACAGAGCTAGTGAATCTGATACATAATTGATATCAGTTACATAAAGGGTTTGTATAATTATAACACATGGCCTTTAGACTGGCCCAAAATGTCTATAAAGATCTGCACACTGTTTCAATGAGGAGAGAGAAACCAATGTAGGAAGTCTGCTATGGCATATAGGAAGGGCCTGCCTGGCCATTAAGCACTGGTAACACTGCTTACTGCCCTAGCCATCATCATCCGTGCAGCCTGCCATTAAGATCCATTGAT
>NC_092170.1:32316451-32376897 GCF_045791955.1 Oncorhynchus clarkii lewisi
GGGCTGAGGATGGGGATGTTTGGGGCTGAGGCGGGGCTGTTTGGGGCTGAGGATGGAGCTGCTTGTGGCTGAGGATGGAGCTGTTTGGGGCTGAGGCTGGAGCTGCTTGGGGCTGAGGATGGAGCTCTTTGGGGCTGAGGATGGAGCTGCTTGGGGCTGAGGATGGAGCTGCTTGTGGCTGAGGATGGAGCTGTTTGGGGCTGAGGCTGGGGCTGTTTGGGGCTGAGGCTGGAGCTCTTTGGGGCTGAGGCTGGAGCTCTTTGGGGCTGAGGATGGGGCTGTTTGGGGCTGATGATGGAGCTGTTTGGGGCTGAAGCTGGGGCTATTTGGGGGCTGATGATGGAGCTGTTTGGGAATGAGGATGGGGCTATTTGGGGCTGAGGATGGGGCTGAGGTGTGAAATAGTGAACAGTCTCTGTGTCACCACCACTGAAGGATTGATTGATTGCTGAGCCTTTGCCATAAGTATTAGTGTAAATATTTTCCCTCTCACGCTCCTCCTCCTCTCTGCTTCAATCATTCACATTGATCAGAGAGCGAGAGAGAGAGAGAGAGAGAGCGAGAGAGAGAGAGAGAGAGAAAGAGAGAGCGAGAGGACGTATTCACCCTGCACACCCTAATAGGCAAACAACCAAGCCAAAACAAAGGCCAAGTCTTCCCTTGCTTTGTGCTTTCACCCAATTTGGCATGAGGGTCTGCTATACAAATTGATGGAAACTGGGATGCAGCTTGAGCCCCACCCTCTTCAACATATTTACATTTGAAGTTGGAAGTTTACATCCACCTTAGCCAAATACATTTAAACTCCGTTTTTCACAATTCCTGACATTTAATCCTAGTAAAAATTCCCTGTCTTAGGTCAGTTAGGAAAAGCACTTGATTTTAAGAATGTAAAATGTCCGATTTATAGTAGAGAGAATGGTTTATTTCAGCTTTTATTTCTTTCATCACATTCCCAGTGGGTCAGAAGTTTACATACACTCAATTAGTATTTGGTAGCATTGCCTTTAAATTGTTTAACTTAAGTCAAACTTTTTGGGCAGCCTTCCACAAGCTTCCCAGAATAATTTGGGTGAATTTTGGCCCATTCCTCCTGACAGAGCTGGTGTAACTGAGTCAGGTTTGTATGCCTCCTTGCTCTTACACGCTTTTTCAGTTCTGCCCACAAATATTTTATAGGATTGAGGTCAGGGCTTTGTGATGGCCACTCCAATACCTTGATTTGGTTGTCCTTAAGCCATTTTGCCACAACTTTGGAAGTATGCTTAGGGTCATTTTCCATGTGGAAGACCCATTTGCGACCAAGCTTTAACTTCCTGACTGATGTCTTGAGTTGTTGCTTCAGTATATCCACATAATTTTCGTACTTCATGATGCCATCTATTTTGTGAAGTGCTGATCACACACACAACATGATGCTGCCAACCCCTGTGCTTCACGATTGAAATGGTGTTCTTCGGATTGCAAGCCTCCCCCTTTTTCCTCCTAACATAATGATGATCATTATGGCCAAACAGTTCTATTTTTGTTTCATCAGACCAGAGGATATTTCTCCAAAAAGTACGATCTTTGTCCCCATGTGCAGTTGCAAACTGTAGTCTAACTTTTTTTATGGCAGTTTTGGAGCAGTGGCTTCTTCCTTGCTGAGCGGCTTTTCAGGTTATGTCGATATAGGATTAGTTTTACTGTGGATATAGATACTTTTGTACCTGTTTCCACCAGCATCTTCACAAGGTCCTTTGCTGTTGTTCTGGGATTGATTTGCACTTTTGGCACCAAAGTACGTTCATCTCTAAGAGACAGAACGTGTTTCCTTCCAGAGCGGTATGACGGCTGTGTGGTGTTTATACTTGCGTACTATTGTTTGTACAGATGAACGTGGTACCTTCAGGCATTTGGAAATTGCTCCCAAGGATGAACCAGACTTGTGGAGGTCTACAATTTTTTTCATGATGTCTTGGCTGATTTCTTTTGATTTTCTCATTATCTCAAGAAAAGAGGCACTGAGTTTGAAGGTAAGCTTTGAATACATCCACATGTACACCTCCAATTGACTCAAATGATGTCAATTAGCCTAACAGAAGCTTCTAAAGCCATTACATAATTTTGTGGAATATTCTAAGCTGTTTAAAGGCACAGTCAACTTAGTGTATGTAAACTTCTGACCCACTGGAGTTGTGATACAGTGAATTATAAGTGAAATAATCTGTCTGTAAACAATTGTTGGAAAAATTAATTGTGTCATGCACAAAGTAGATGTCCTAACCGACTTGCCAAAACTATAGTTTGTCGACAAGAAATGTGTGGAGTGGTTGAAAAACAAGTTTTAATGACTCCAACCTAAGTGTATGTAAACTTCTGACTTAAACTGTATCAACGAATTGGCGAGGGCACTAGAACAGTCTGCAGCACCCGGCCTCGCCCTACTAGAGTCTGAAGTCAAATGTCTACTGATGATCTGGTGCTTCTGTCCCCAACCAAGGAGGGCCTACAGCAGCACCTAGATCTTCTGCACAGATTCTGTCAGACCTGGGGCCTGACAGTAAATCTCTGTAAAACAAAAATAATGGTGTTCCAAAAAAGGTCCAGTTGCCAGGACCGCAAATACAAATTCCATCTAGACACCGTTGCCCTAGAGCACACAAAGAACTATACATACCTCTGCCTAAACATCAGCGCCACAGGTAATTTCCACATTAATATCAGGCTAAAAATACTTGAATCAGTTATAGAACCCATTTGCCCTTTATGGTTGTGAGGTCTGGGGTCCGCTCACCAACCAAGAATTCACAAAATGGGCTAAACACCAAATTGAGACTCTGCATGCAGAATTCTGCAAAAATATCCTCTGTGTACAACGTAAAACACCAATGCATGCAGAGCAGAATTAGGCCGATACCCACTAATTATCAAAATCCAGAAAAGAGTGGTTAAATTCTACAACCACCTAAAAGTAAGCGATTCCCAACCCTTCCATTACAAAGCCATCACCTACAGAGAAATGAACCTGGAGAAGAGTGCCCTAAGCAAGCTGGTCCTGGGGCTCTGTTCACAAACACAAACAGACCCCACAGAGCCCCAGGACAGCAATACAATTAGACCCAAACAAATCATGAAAAACTATATAACTACTTGACACATTGGAAAGAATTTACAAAAAAACTGAGCAAACTAGAATGCTATTTGGCCTTAAACAGAGAGTACACAGTGGCAGAATACCTGACCACTGTGACTGACCCAAATTCAAGGAAAGCTTTGATTATGTATAGACTCAGTGAGCATAGCCTTGCTATTGAGAAAGTCCACTATAGCCTGACTTCTCGAGAGCCAGGTCTGCCAATGTGCACACTGCCCACAAAATGAGGTGGAAACTGAGTTGCACTTCCTAACCTCCTGCCCAATGTATGACCATATTAGAGACACATATTTCCCACAGATTACACAGATCCACAAAGAATTCAAAAACAATCCCAATTTTGATTAACTCCCATATCTACTAGTTAAATACCACAGTGTGACATCACTGCAGCAAGATTTGTGACCTGTTGCCACAAGAAAAGGGCCACCAGTGAAGAACAAACATCATTGTAAATATTTATTTTCCCTTTTGTACTTTAACTATTTGCACATTGTTACAATGCTGTATATAGACGTAATATGACATTTGAAATGTCTTTATTCTTTTGGAACTTCTGTTAGTGTAATGTTTACTGTTCATTTTTGTTGTTTATTTCACTATTGTTTAATTTCTACTTCACTTGCTTTGGCTATATTTTTAAAAAAATGTAATGTAACTTTTGTTTGTTTATTTATGTTTCCCATGCCAATAAAGCCCTTTGAATTGAATTGAGAGGGAAAAAGAGAGCATTGAGAGGGTGAGTAGTGATTTAGGGAGTTTTAGGGAATGGCAAATGTAACTTTTTCGTAACTTACTTTCTCTTACAAACACATACATGTAGGTGTGTCTTTTTAGAGGAGAGTGGGGAGCTATTTGGATTGTCTATTCCTCAAGCTGTTGGCTGGAAATACCCCTTATAGGGTTGAGGTACCCATATACTTGCCTGTTTTAAAGTTCCAGACATAGAGAATTCAGAACAGAGAGGAAGAGAGTCAGAAAGGAGGAGAACGGGTGAGGGGGGGACAAGAGTGAGAGCGAGGGAGAGAAATGTAGAGAGAGCAGAAAAATATTAACATGAATAATTTCTGTCATTTAGGTGGAGTGGAGAGAGGGAATGGGATAATGAAATTATTTAACGAACTATAACAGCCTTTTATTGGTTTTTAATTACATGAGTCATCGTTCCTTAATGCCATCAGACTGGCTGGCTTTCACATTACAAATTGGACGGAGGTCCGTCTACACTAAGGAGAACATCACACAAAGCAGCCTGTAAGAACACATACAGAACATACCAAATGATGGGACAGTGTAACCTAACATTCAGATGAGACATTAGCTTAATACAGTAACAGAAAACTAAGTTGCAATAATGGACTTGTTAAGGAGACGGTTTGGACGAGTTTTCCCTCCAATCGGTTATCAATGCCTCGTTCTGCCACCTTTGCTGACTCTATTTGGTCACATCTCGGTGTTCAAAAAGTAAAAACGATAAAAGGCAGTATCTGAGCCACAGTTCTACGTTTTTTAAGTTAAGTGTTAATCAAAGCGAGTGTGACTGTCTCAATGATTTGAATGATTTGTCTGGAATGTTGATTGCTTTGACATAGAAAAGCACAGCTGAGTCAGGCACCCTATCGCACACACACACACACACACACACACACACACACACACACACACACACACACACACACACACACACACACACACACACACACACACACACACACACACACACACACACACACACACACACACACACAAACATCACGGAAGGAAAACACCAACAACGACACTATTCTTTATAGAGACTTCAGAGTTTTTCTCTTTCTCTTGGAACAAAATATGTCGAGAAAGCCATACTCAAGATGACAAACAATGTAAAAATGGTACAGGAACTTTCCAGCTGAGTTTGAACGATACTGATATTGTGTATAACACCTTGTCAATCAACAGAGTGAAAGGCAAGGGTTCACATTTGTTTTAATATTTTATTTGTTGGTAGTGATCCAGGTACAAGGAAAGAAAATAACTTTGATTTATCTTACAGGACATGGGGATGGGTCTTGTAAAAGTTTTCTTGTTCTTGGACAAGGACATGCAAGTGAATACAGAAGGTTGTTTACAGGAAAGATATGAGAATGTATAAATTGCATTGGAGAGAGGGTATCACCTTTCCCCGCACTGTAAAGAAAGACAACTTCCTATTTTTGCCTTTCTTTAATCCTCTTTTTTTGCAAAAAGGCAACACACAGATCCAACAATACTGAGAAAAGTAACAAAAGAAAGGGAAAGTACTTCTCAACCTCCCAAAAAAGAACATTTGTATCTATTGTCGTATCAAGCAAATGAGGAACATATCGCTGTTTGTGTTTGGAAAAGGTTTTAGTTTCTTTTGTTTTGAGATGAGAGGAAGCAGAGTAGATAACATGCAGGACCGAGTGACTCGGGTATCTCTGACAACTAATGACTCAGTATTGCACCTGGAGAGACCATCAAGTCCTTTTGGCCTAGCTCAGGGATGGGCAACTCCAGTCCTCAGGGGGCCTGATTGGTGTCACACTTTTGCCTCAGCCCCCACTAACACACCTGACTTCAATGATCAACCAATCATGACCTTCAGTTTTGAATGCAATTATTTTCATCAGCTGTGTTTGCTAGGGATGGGGACAAAGTGTGACAGCACCCCGCCCCTGAGGACTGGAGTTGCCCATCCCCGGGCCTTCTCCAACAGAAAAAAAAGACATTTTTTTTAATATTCCACAAATCTTTATGCATATTTCACAATATACCTTTTTATTCTCATTTGAATAAATACAAAACAACAACACAGTGATTTAAAGGAAAACCATGAGTATTAAAAAGACAAAAACGCATTAGACATTAGAAATATCGATATTCATTTGGTATGTTCTGTTACTGACATCTTGCCTTAAGGTGGATGGACCAGCACGTTAAACTTGGAATTAAAACCACTGGTGAAAAGAAATGAAACAGGACAGCATTGTACATAAAAGAGGGATATCTTTCAGCAATGAAACTGGAATGAAATAACTGAGTGGAGATGCATATGAATATATACACATATATACACACATACATGAACACCGGCAGAATGTAAAATAACCTGAGATACTCCTTGCACCTCATTTCCAGAACACTGGCCACTAGGTTGATGATATGATATGACAGTGACATAAACGTGACAGTACAACAGCATATCTGACAACGCCTTCAGTTTCCTTTCCAACTCTCCTTTTATCAACATTAAGCAGTACTAAAGAAGACACAAAAGAAACACTGAACCAGTAAAATTGTGAACGTTGATTTTGAAAACATTATTAAGCAGTACTTTTAAGTCCATAAAAGGCATACAAAGAAACAGGCTTTAAAAAAAAGGATAAGAACATTGTTTGAAAAGATACAAATTGAACATCTGAGGCTGAATAGTTCCATGCGGCCGGCAGAAGGAACACGTGTTGTGACTGTTAGGCAGATAGAAAGTAGTGGTCTATGCTGTAGAGACAGAGGCAGTGGGATCTGATACTGCAGGTGGCTCTTCTCCATTCTGACTGTACTCAACCTAACTTCCTCTCCACTATCTGATGCATTCTGGGAATTTGAGTCCCAATAGGGAGTCTAGTTAGTGCCCTATTGTATGCTAATCAGAACACAGTACCATACTTCAGGGTAGGGACTGCAGTGCTCCGACTGAAACAGATACAAAACAGGCCACTGTGTTGTTTTCCATGGGATGCCATGGATGTGGAGTACATTGAGTGCTCTAAATTAAGCAAACATAATTTAAAATGGATGACAAAATAAAATGTTGACTTTTGGACAAAAAAAAAGGACCTATCCTAAATCTTCTTTCCTGGCTATAGAGAAATCCTTTAGTATCAATGTTAGTTATTGGGTTCAACCCAATCCAGAGTTTATCAAAAGGAAGGGATGATCAAAAGGAAGTCCTTTGTCAGTGTTAGATTATAGATTAGACCTTCTGAACCATGGCTTTGAGGCTCTTCATAGTGTATTTTAAGTGCTGTGGCTTCAGATTATACAAACGGATTATACAAATGATCTTCGGATGAAAACAAAAACTCTAGAATTCAATGAAAATAGAATCAAAGAAGATGAGATGAAGATAGAATCAAAGAAGATGAGATGAAGATAGAATCAAAGAAGATGAGATGAAGATAGAATCAAAGAAGATGAGATGAAGATAGAATCAAAGAAGATGAGATGAAGATAGAATCAAATAAATTGTGTTCAAACGCTGGACTGAAGATGAGGGCCCAGCTAGACGTCCATTGTGGATGTGTTATGTTCTGAAAACAAGACAATGCTTGGACAGCCTCACAACTGCCTCACAACTCATATCAGCCCATTTGTAGGACTATACGGTTTACAATAGATTCAGATTATGTAGGATCGAAGCTAATCCAATAATCAACTCATAGTTAGAGGAGAGACAAGTCATCATCTTGCTCATAGCCTCTGTACACATTGAACAAGCCCCCCCCCCCTCTCTGCCTCTTCTCTGGCCCCCTACCTCAAAGACACTAACAAACCCCATCTTCTTTCTGATTAGTCCTAACTTGGGAATGGGCATCCATTTAGTTGCTGTCCATAAGCAACCCCTCACTCTTTAATATCTCTCTGTACATTAGTATATAATTTCTCATCTTTCTACAGAAACTCCTCTTCAAATCTTGGTCCTTTTCTTCCTGTCAGGAGGAGCTATGCTTTTGTGCTTATCACCAAAAATCACAGTGCAAAAAAACAATAATTAATCATAATAATTATAATAATGAATCAATGATAGCTATTAACAAATGATGGATTATAAAACAATTATTTTATGGCACAACAGCCTATCAATTCAAATATAATACAAATGACTAGATATAACCAAGAGGACGCTAAAACTGAAGTAGGCTTGCATAGCAATGCAACAACAACGTAAAGAATCTATTTACAGGAAACAAGATTCCATTTTTTCCCCAAGTAAGGTTATTTTGAAAATGAGTTTTCTCATATAGACGTTTTACCTGTTTTGTTTAGTTGCTATTGTCTGACTGAAAAAAAATAAAGTTGGGCGGTGAGAAATAATTTAGTTGAGGACAACAACATAGTGGGATGTACCGTATGTATGTCTGTGTTTATACATCACATTTACAGTTCTGTTATGGTGGTCATCATCGTCATCTTCCTGCTCCTCTCCTCTGATAATACACAAAGAAGGACAAAGGTCATTACACCAACAGGCGAGGCGTAATTCTGATGAGGACGACGAGGCTTTACTCCAGTTCAGTTCAGATCCTACTGCAGGCAGGTCACTCTGTGAGAGAGACAGAGAGAACAGCAATGTCAGGACAAAGCCATATCTTTGTCAAAATGCTATACATTAAATCAATAAAGTTGCCTATAGTATCACAACGCCTTTTTGCAATAAGATGGTAAACAAGAATGGTGTAATACGTACATAACTCGCCCGCGTAATGTCCAGGTCCGTTGGTCCCCAGGTAGTCGCTGTGGTCTGTGGCAGCCCGTTGGTGTGGCCCTCGAGGCCCCTCTCCCTTGCGTGGCCCCGTGGAGCCCTTGGAGGAGGCTGTCCCAGAGGAGCTGTGGCCCCCGGGGGAGGGGAACGAGGGTTTACTGTAGGGGGGCAGGCACCCCGCTTCTGGACAAACACACAGAGGGAAACAATTCATATTGTCACTACTAACCCTGATTGTAGTCGGGAAGTTGACACTTTTTTCTTTTAATTGAACCTTTATTTTACCAGGCAGGTCAATTAAGAACACATTCTTATAATACGTGCATTGCAAGAAGATAAAGGGGTCCTGTGGGGCTGGGGGCAAGGTGAATACATTATCATTCACTGAAATGACATGGGGAGGGGCAACAAAAGGATAGAACGTTACAACATGGTGGTTTATAGATTCATTATGGGGCTAGGTATGTGTTTGGGCAGGTGCAGGTGGATAGGCGGGGTGGTGGTGGTTGCAGAAGGTGCTACAGTGAGACAGAGAGTCTGTTGGCAGACCTCCCTTCTAATGACATCTGCAGTGTGCTGGTGCCAGCAGGCAGTGTGGGCTCACACATGGGTCCCTCAGCTAACACCCCTTTGAAGGGGAGTAAGGCAACTACAGAGGGGTTAGTGTCTGCTGTGACATACCCTGCTACCGGTCAGTATATTGTAGCTCTGACCTGCTGTGACATACCCTGCTACAGGTATTGTAGCTCTGACTTGGTCTCTAGATATAGAGGTCTATAGATATATAGCATCATATCTCATCAAACATCCTCCCGCTGTTCTGATAATGATTAACTGGGCTTGTCTTGACCCCTCAGAACTCTGCTGTGTGTCAGTCAACTTGGAGGGACTTCTGAACTCGGCTGTGTATCAGTCAACATGGAGGGCCTTCTGAACTCTGCTGTGTATCAGTCAACTTGGAGGGCCTTCTGAACTCTGCTGGCTATCAGTCAACTTGGAGGGCCTTCTGAACTCTGCTGGATATCAGTCAACTTGGAGGGCCTTCTGAACTTGGCTGTGTATCAGTCAACTTGGAGGGCCTTCTGAACTTGGCTGTGCATCAGTCAACTTGGAGGGCCTTCTGAACTCGGCTGTGTATCAGTCAACTTGGAGGGCCTTCTGAACTCTGCTGGCTATCAGTCAACTTGGAGGGCCTTCTGAACTCTGCTGTCTATCAGTCAACTTGGAGGGCCTTCTGAACTCTGCTGTGTATCAGTCAACTTGGAGTACACCTCTTATAGAATCTGATGAGTGTGACGCTTCTCTGTGTCTCCTGGTCTGTCAGTCTGTCATTCTGCCTGCCTCTCTGTTGGTCGTTCTGTCTGTCTGCCTCAGTGTCTGCCTCTCTGTCTGTTTGCCCTGGCACAGACAGGAGAGGAACACAGCATGGTGAGGTCTAATGACTCCACCCACAGACAGGATATGAACACAGCATGGTGAGGTCTAATGACTCCACACACAGACAGGATAGGAACACAGCATGGTGAGGTCTAATGACTCCACACACAGACAGATGGGTGGAGTGGTGGAGTAGCCACTGTTTGTCTGAGAGGGGAAAGCTGGGGAATTAGAATGCATCTGCGTGGCAGGGGCCTCCTGCCTGGACTGGGCTGGAGCCGGACACCATTGCTGACAACTACAGGCTGTGTGTGTGTGTGTATGTGTGTGTATGTGTGTGTGTGTGTGTGTGTGTGTGTGTGTGTATGTGTGTGTGTGTGTGTGTGTGTGTGTGTGTGTGTGTGTGTGTATGTGTGTGTGTGTGTGTGTGTGTGTGTGTGTGTGTGTGTGTGTGTGTGTGTGTGTGTGTGTGTGTGTGTGTGTGTGTGTGTGTGTGTGTGGGGGGGGGGGGGGGGGGGTTCTGGAAGACAAGTACAAGTGGCAGACAGTGCAATCTGTTCATGGGAGCTGAGTCTCCTCTGAGATTGAACACCAGGATTTAGTAAAGGCTCTGGTCTGCCAAGGCACCGCAGCCATCAGGACCCTGCTGTCACACAGTTAAGGGCTCTGCTGGATCTCTCTTTGTACAGCAATGGCTGCTGACCTAACCACAGGTCTACTCGCTCCATACTCTGATGTGGAATATGAGTTCTATCCTACTGTTCTAAAGTAGTATACAAGAAATTGGCATCTTCAAATTAGAATGAAGTGGAATTTGTGGATCAGGTCTGAGTCTTTCTGACAATGTGCTGGCATTCTGATTTGCTTCTACCCTCCAGTCCTGTACCTGCTTTGTGTCCCCTGCGTGGGTCGTCTCCTCGGTCCATGGATGCTAGTCTGTCCTGCGCCTGGCAGTGCCGCTCCAGAGAGGTGCGTGTCTGTCTGTCCATGCAGCTCTTCATCTCCTCCAGCCCAGACAGGGGCATGGCGCCACACATGGGCTGGCGTTCCAGGGACGATGCCTGCCTCTCGGCTGGGGGGCCCATTCCGCCTACACTACGGGCCCCCTGGATATAACCTGGTCCCTGGATGGGCGGGGGGTCAGGGGGAGGAGGTAGGTCTGGGAGGGAGGGAGGCGTGATGTGGTTAACTACAAGGTTACAGTCTGGTGATATATCAGTAATCAGTCAATCAGTATTAATCAGTAACTGTAATGTAGTCCAAGTCCTCATAGATCAGGGCTCTCCAACTCTGTTACTGGAGAGCTCTCCTCCTGTAGCTTTACTCCAACTCTGTTACTGGAGAGCTATCCTCCTGTAGCTTTACTCCAACCCTGTTACTGGAGAGCTATCCTCCTGTAGCTTTACTCCAACCCTGTTACTGGAGAGCTATCCTCCTGTAGCTTTACTCCAACCCTGTTACTGGAGAGCTATCCTCCTGTAGCTTTACTCCAACCCTGTTACTGGAGAGCTCTCCTCTTGTAGCTTTACTCCAACCCTGTTACTGGATAGCTATCCTCCTGTAGCTTTACTCCAACTCTGTTACTGGAGAGCTCTCCTCCTGTAGCTTTACTCCAACTCTGTTACTGGAGAGCTCTCCTCCTGTAGCTTTACTCCAACCCTGTTACTGGAGAGCTATCCTCCTGTAGCTTTACTCCAACCCTGTTACTGGAGAGCTATCCTCCTGTAGCTTTACTCCAACCCTGTTACTGGAGAGCTCTCCTCCTGTAGCTTTACTCCAACCCTGTTACTGGAGAGCTATCCTCCTGTAGCTTTACTCCAACCCTGTTACTGGAGAGCTCTCCTCCTGTAGCTTTACTCCAACCCTGTTACTGGAGAGCTCTCCTCCTGTAGCTTTACTCCAACCCTGTTACTGGAGAGCTCTCCTCCTGTAGCTTTACTCCAACCCTGTTACTGGAGAGCTATCCTCCTGTAGCTTTACTCCAACCCTGTTACTGGAGAGCTCTCCTCCTGTAGCTTTACTCCAACCCTGTTACTGGAGAGCTATCCTCCTGTAGCTTTACTCCAACCCTGTTACTGGAGAGCTCTCCTCCTGTAGCTTTACTCCAACCCTGTTACTGGAGAGCTCTCCTCCTGTAGCTTTACTCCAGCCCTGTTACTGGAGAGCTCTCCTCCTGTAGCTTTACTCCAACCCTGTTACTGGAGAGCTATCCTCCTGTAGCTTTACTCCAACCCTGTTACTGGAGAGCTCTCCTCCTGTAGCTTTACTCCAACCCTGTTACTGGAGAGCTCTCCTCCTGTAGCTTTACTCCAACCCTGTTACTGGAGAGCTCTCCTCTTGTAGCTTTACTCCAACCCTGTTACTGGATAGCTATCCTCCTGTAGCTTTACTCCAACCCTGTTACTGGAGAGCTCTCCTCTTGTAGCTTTACTCCAACCCTGTTATTGGATAGCTCTCCTCCTGTAGCTTTACTCCAACCCTGTTACTGGAGAGCTCTCCTCCTGTAGCTTTACTCCAACCCTGTTACTGGAGAGCTCTCCTCTTGTAGCTTTACTCCAACCCTGTTACTGGATAGCTATCCTCCTGTAGCTTTACTCCAACCCTGTTACTGGAGAGCTATCCTCCTGTAGCTTTACTCCAACTCTGTTACTGATTCAGATTTTCAACCTGCTAATTATTAGAATCATGTGCTCTAGATTAGGTTTCGAGTGAAAACCTACAGGACGGTATCTCTCCAGGAACAGGGTTGGAGTAAAAACCTACAGGACGGTATCTCTCCAGGAACAGGGTTATAGTGAAAACCTACAGGACGGTATCTCTCCAGGAACAGGGTTGAAGTAAAAACCTACAGGGCGGTATCTCTCCAGGAACAGGGTTAGAGTGAAAACCAACAGGACGGTATCTCTCCAAGAACAGGGTTGAAGAGCCCTGTTATAGATAATGAGTAAGTTGTGTCAGAGGTAACTCTTTACTGAGACACATTTCTGGGAAGCTTCTGGTTCAAACACTGTGCCACCCCAGCGTCTTCTCTTACCATCTGCACTGGCGTCTCTCCTGTGGGGTGCCGTTCCCTGTCCCCGGGGCTTGCGGGTGGGCCGGGCAGCCCTCTGGTGGCCCAGGCTATGTGTGCCCACCGTGCTGCCATCTGTAGAGAAGGGACTGCTGGGCCGGGCCCGGTGGGACAGCCCTTTACCTGGAGGAGGAGGGAGAGAAGAAGACAGAGAGGCCACTAGGTTAGTGGAGGTACTGAGAGGAACATGGAGAGAGGGGAGTTAAGGAGCATGCCTGGGAAGAGAATGTTGATTTCCAAGCAGGAAGCTCACATGATCCCATGGAAGGTTCAGTTAGTTAATCAGTCAAATGTAAAAAATCCTCAAAATCACACCATTATTTTTACAATGAGAAAGTACAGGCAGTGTTAGAGGCCTGCAAAGAAATCACCAGTGTTCACCCAGATAATTGTCCTCTATCCCAAGTTCGTAGGAGTCAGAGTGCAAAGCTGGAGGAAGGTTAGAGTTGAATCAAGGTTTGTATCCTTTGTTCAGCCACATATTGTAGAGCCATGCAGATTCTCCACCAAAACAGCAGTAGAGGAAAAAACACCAGCCAGCAGATGTCAGGAAGTAGATCAATCTCCTTCTGGGTCATATAGAGGTTCCAGGGAGAACAGGCTGGAGGGGCTCCACTCCTCATATACCAACCTCTCTTGGCCAGGCTGGTGCCCTCCAGGTGGTAGCCTGCCTTGTCAGCGGCTGCCACCAGGGCCTGGGCGAAGCTACAGTGGGTGTAGAGGGATCCATCAGAGGAGCTGCCCACACTGGACCTGTGGCTGGAGTAGTGACGGTCATCTTCCTCTGAGGCTGAACCCCAGCCGTTAACCATGGACCCTGAGGGACACCGCCAGCTAGAGCATCAGAGATGTGCATGTGTGTGTGTTCACAAATCAAGTAACAATTTTTGATATCCAACCGCACCATGTTTACAGCCTCCAGACCCCAACCGAGGAAATTCCACGGACACAAAAGCCCTTGAATGATCTTCCATACTGAACATCTTCACTGTGGCTATAGGTTTCAACGGATTCATGTGCTGTGTAATCTTATAATGAGAGTTAATATCAAGTTTCATCTCAGATGGGTTTCTCTGTGCTGGAGGGACTCTTGTGTTCTAGCATGTCACTAGTAGTTTTCTACACTCATTCTGTTCTGGCCTGCCCCTCTCGTCACACACACACACATAAACATGCACACACACACGTTGATGGACAACATAACCATGGCCTCTTGAGTTTGGCCTGTGTTTGAAAGAGAAAAGTAACACACCTGTCCAGAGTTGAGTCCCAGTATTACCTCAGGTGACACACCTGTCCAGAGCGGAGTCCCAGTATTACCTCAGGTGATACACCTGTCCAGAGCTGAGTCCCAGTATTACCTCAGGTGACACACCTGTCCAGAGCGGAGTCCCAGTATTACCTCAGGTGATACACCTGTCCAGAGCTGAGTGTATTACCTCAGGTGACACACCTGTCCAGAGCTGAGTCCCAGTATTACCTCAGGTGATACACCTGTCCAGAGCTGAGTCCCAGTATTACCTCAGGTGATACACCTGTCCAGAGCTGAGTCCCAGTATTACCTCAGGTGACACGGATGAAGCAGCTCACTAAACAGTGTTGAATCAAACACCTAATGGTTTAACAGTAGAAACACCTGGCTCTCTTATCATGCCTTGTTAAAGCACTCCACACTCTGTGGAAAGTCCTGCAGCATTGACTTAGCAATAATGCCAAATCAATCACTTAAATTCCAAGATGGCATAGGAGTGGGATGTCTGTTTTGATTGTCTTTTCCCATCCCTTGTATATATCGTTTTTTTTCCTCGTCTATATTTTTTAGATTTTTAATCTAATTTTCCATCTAGGGACAAGGTCCTTAATAAAACGTTTTCTTAAAAAAAATATATACAAAACGCTGTATAGAAAATATATAAATATGCTTTTTTCTATTTTTAAAATGTACAAATGTTCCTGCAACCCGCATCACGCACTGTGGTATGGATCTGCTATTTTTAAAACCGGAACCCCCTTCAGTAGCTAGCCAGCTAACTAGCAACTAGCTAGTAGTCAGTTAGCCAATGCTAGCGGTCATCACCGTTAACTCGGACATCGGCCAACCTCAGCCCGGTCAATTCCTGCCAGTCTGCACAGCGCAATATCAACCTAGAGCATATCGGACTGCTTGTATCTACCTCATCTCCGGATTCCTGCCGCAAGCTCTGAACCTTTACTCCGGATCATCGCAGCAAGCTAGTCTGGACCCCTTTGCTGCCGACACGGAGCCCCACCAATCCATCACGACTGGTCTGCCGACATAACCATCCGAGGGGGTTTCAACAGGCTCTCCCTTTGCGACGTCCCCCTGAGGCCCATCTGTTAGCCTGCTAGCTGTCTGAATCGCCATGCCTCCAGCTCGCCTAGCTACTCACTGGACCCTATGATCACTCGGCTACACATGCCTCTCACTAATGTCAATATGCCTTGTCTATTGCTGTTTTGGTTAGTAATTTTTGTCTTATTTCACTGTAGAGCCTCCAGCCCCCCTCCATATGATTTAGCCAGCACTTTGTTCCACCCCCCACACATGAGGTAACTTCACCTGGCTCACCAAAATACTCAGTCAGTTAGGAAAGCTAAGGCTAGCTTTTTCAAACAGGTTTTGGGACACTGTAAAGTTCATGTAGAATAAGAGCATCTCCTCCCAGCTGCACACTGCACTGAGGATCAGAAACACTGTCACCACTGATAAATCTACGATAATCGATCATTTCAAAAAGCATTTTTCCACAGCTGGACATGCTTTCCACCTGGCTACCCCTACCCGACCAACATCTCAGCAGCCCCTCAGCACCTCCTTGCCCAAGCCCCCACCCCCGATTCTCCTTCACCCAAATCCAGACATCTGATATTCTGAAAGAACGGCAAAATCTGGATCCCTGCAGATTAGCTGGGCTAGACAATCTGGACCCTCTCTTTCTAAAATTATCCCCCGAAATTGTTGTAACTCCTTTTACTAGCCTACTCAAACTCTCTTTTGTATCGTCTGAGATCCCCAAAGATTGGAAAACTGCCGTGGTCATCCCCCTCTTCAAAGGAGAAGACACTCTAGACCCAAACTTATATCGACCTATATCCATCCTGCCCTGCCTTTCTAGAAGCTTCGAAAGCCAAGATAGCATCGAACAGATCACCGACCATTTCAAATCCCACCGCACCTTCTCCACTATGCAATCTGGTTTCCAATCTGGTCATGGGTGCACCTCAGCCAAGCTCAAGGTCCTAAAAGATATCATAAACCGCCATCGATAAAAGACAGTACTGTGCAGCCGTCTTCTTCGACCTGGCCAAGGCTTTCGACTCTGTCAATCACCACATTCTTATCGGCAGACTCAATGGCCTCGGCTTCTCAAATGACTGCCTTGCCTGGTTCACCAACTACTTCTCAGATAGAGTTCAGTATGTTAAATCGGAAGGCCTGCTGTGCGGACTTCTGGCAGTCTCTATGGGGGTGCCACAGGGTTCAATTTTCGGGCCGACTCTTTTCTCTGTATTTATCAATGATGTCGCTCTTGCTGCTGGTGATTCTCTGATCCACCTCTACACAGACGACACCATTCTGTATACATCTGGCACTTCTTTGGACACCGTGCTAACAAACCTCCAAAAGAGCTTCAATGCCATACAACACTCCTTCTGTGGCCTCCAACTGCTTTTAAATGCTAGTAAAACTAAGTGCATGCTCTTCAACCGATTGCTGCCCGCACCCTCCCTAGTGACTAGCATCACTACTCTGAACAGTTCTGACCTAGAATATGTGGACAACTACAAATACCTAGGTGTCTGGTTAGACTGTAAACTCTAAACATACTCTCGTAAAACTGACTATCCTACCGTTCCTTGACTTCGGCGATGTCATTTACAAAATAGCCCCCAACACTCTATTCAGCAACCTGGATGTAGTCTATCTGTTTTATCAACAAAGCCCCATATACTACCCACCACTGCGACCTGTATGCTCTCGTTGGCTGGCCCTCACTACATATCCGTCACCAAACCCACTGGCTTCAGGTCATCTATAAGTATTTGTTAGGTAAAGCCCCGCCTTTTTTCATCTCACTGGTCACCATAGCAACACCCACCCGTAGCACGCGCTCCAGAAAGTATATTGCACTGGTCATCCCCAAAGCCAACACTTCCTTTGGCAGCCTTTCCTTCCAGTTCTCTGCTGCCAATGACTAGAACAAATTGCAAAAATCACTGAAGCTGGAGTCTTATATCTCCCTCTAACTTTAAGCATCAGCTGTCAGAGCAGCTTACCGATCACTGTACCTGTACACAGCCAATCTGTAAATAGCACACCCAACTACCTCATCCCCATATTATTACTTACTCTCTTGCTCTTTTGCACCCCAGTATCTCTACTTGCACATCATCATCTACACATATATCACTCCAGTATTAATGCTAAACTGTAATTATTTTTGCCTCTATGGCCAATGTATTGCCTACCTCCCTACTCTTCTACATGTGCACACACTGTACATCGATTGTTCTATTTTTCCTTTCTTTTGTGTTGTTGACTGTATGTTTGTTTATGTGTAACTCTGTGTTGTTGTCGCACTGCTTTGCTTTATCTTGGCCAGGTCGCAGCTGTAAATGAGAACTTGTTCTCAACAGGCCTACCTGGTTAAATAAAGGTGAAATAAAATAAAGTATGTAAAAATGAAGGTCAATTATATCACTAAACAAAGGCAGCAGAGATTTGTAGCCTGGTACATCACTGTCAGGAAGATTAAAAGACAAAAGGGGAAAATGTCACATGCAAAATAATCATTATCTAGACTTTCCAGAAATACTGGAAACTTAAGGAAACCCTCGTGGATGGAAGCTGTTCCCATAAAACAGAGCCTATATTGTGAATGTTTCTGGTGAGAGTATGTCTTTATCCTTTCAGAAACTCCTAAAGAAAGCCTTTCCATCGTGCCAACAAAAATATGCCATTCTGGCAGGCGAGACTACAGTCAGCTTAAATGACAGCTTTCTGAGAGGCTTGCTTGGCAGACACAATGAAGTGGCACTTATCCAAACTCACACACACACAAACACACACACACAATCTCGTGGTCCGCAGACAAGCCCATGAGACAAAAATGAAAAGAAATGTGGATGTCATGATGAAGAGAAAAGGGGGGATACGGTACAGAGCTCAAATGGAGGAGGAAATGTCATGGGGAGAGAGGGGAGAGGGAAAAGAGGGAGTAGCAGGGATGAGAATGATGATGAGAGGGGAACAGAGGGGATGAGAGGGGTACTGAGATGGGGTCAGTGGGGAACAGAGGGGATGTGAGGGGTACTGAGATGGGGTCAGTGGGGAACAGAGGGGATGAGAGGGGTACTGAGATGGGGTCAGTGGGGAACAGAGGGGATGTGAGGGGTACTGAGATGGGGTCAGTGGGGAACAGAGGGGATGTGAGGGGTACTGAGATGGGGTCCGTGGGGAACAGAGGGGATGGGGTACTGAGATGGGGTCAGTGGGGAACAGAGGGGATGTGAGGGGTACTGAGATGGGGTCAGTGGGGAACAGAGGGGATGTGAGGGGTACTGAGATGGGGTCAGTGGGGAACAGAGGGGATGTGAGGGGTACTGAGATGGGGTCCGTGGGGAACAGAGGGGTACTGAGATGGGGTCAGTGGGGAACAGAGGGGATGAGAGGGGTACTGAGATGGGGTCAGTGGGGAACAGAGGGGATGAGAGGGGTACTGAGATGGGGACAGTGGGGAACAGAGGGGATGAGAGGGGTACTGAGATGGGGACAGTGGGGAACAGAGGGGATGAGAGGGGTACTGAGTTGGGGTCAGTGAGGGGATGAGAAGGTTACTGAGATGGGGACAGTGGGGAACAGAGGGGATGAGAGGGGTACTGAGATGGGGTCAGTGGGGAACAGAGGGGATGAGAGGGGTACTGAGATGGGGTCAGTGGGGAACAGAGGGGATGAGAGGGGTACAGATATGTGGTCAGTAGGGAACAAAGGGGATGAGAGAGGTGGTCAGTTGGGAACAGAGGGTGACAGTCACAAGTCTGGCCAAGGCAGGCACAGAGAGGAGCAGGCATACCAGAGGTCTGGCACTCATTCAGACACAGAGAGGAGCAGGCATACCAGAGGTCTGACACTCATTTAGACACAGAGAGGAGCAGGCATACCAGAGGTCTGGCACTCATTCAGACACAGAGAGGAGCAGGCATACCAGAGGTCTGGCACTCATTCAGACACAGAGAGGAGCAGGCATACCAGAGGTCTGGCACTCATTCAGACACAGAGAGGAGCAGGCATACCAGAGGTCTGGCACTCATTCAGACACAGAGAGGAGCAGGCATACCAGAGGTCTGGCACTCATTTAGACACAGAGAGGAGCAGGCATACCAGAGGTCTGGAACTCATTCAGACACAGAGAGGAGCAGGCCTACCAGAGGTCTGGCACTCATTCAGACACAGAGAGAGACAGGAGAAGATCAACTAAACCCAAACATGTACCAGCTGTACTGACAGAGTCCCTTTCATACTACACTTCTCATTGGAACACAGCGTTAGTCCAGCACTGTAATTGACGTAAAACTCAATGTCTGATTTATGTTTGTGCAGCCCAAGGAAATCAGGAAACTGAGGAAACTCCCTAAAAGTGCTTTTCAATTTCTCGCCCCTGAGCCCTTTCACAGCACAACATTGTGGTTTGTGCAGAACCCAGCTTAAACAAGGCCTCAGGGAACTAAAGCTTTCAACCAGCAGCTCACCTTATAACAGCTTTTCTCTCTGAGAAACGATCGGAGCAAATTATCCACAAACTAATGGAAAACTTCAATAAACCTGGGAAACCATTTGACAACTTTAAAACCTTGCACATTCCAATTTTACTGCACTGACTGAAAATACCCAAGACACTAACTACGTTCTGGCCTTTATCTTGCCAGGCTATTTTCTCGTTCTGGCCTTCATCTTGCCAGGCTATTTTCTCTCACACTGCTTTTCTCTGAGTTTTCCTTCTAAGAAGAAAAAACAAAGAATGCAATTCCTCTGGGTCCAATCCTCCCGCAGAGACTAGTGCAGATGATGAAGTATAAGCAGAGAGAGGCAGTCAAACCAAGGCACTGAGACTTCCTTCCAACTCCACTCCTCCAGCTCATGACCCACTACCTCAGCACATCACATCACACAGTGAGCTTTCAGCCACACTAACTGCTAGTCTCTACTACTCGTGTCTTTGGGACACAGCTATCCCTGATACGTCAAGGAAACCTTGATCTTGCTGACATCATGTACTGAAAACGCAATTTAGCTTAATCTTTGTGGTCTTGAATTCTGCAACCAATCGTGCTTAATCTACTTTACATGAGCGCAATTCTTTTCAGACTAAGGATTCAGGCTAAGGATTCAGATTAAGGATTCTGATTAAGGATTCAGACTAAGGTTCCATTCAATTCTCAAATGACTAGGTATCTAATAACCTTCTCTCACCTGCCTATGTTCCCTGTACTAATGGTCCAGGCCAGTAAAAGGGAGCTATCCACAAGCCAGGAGCAGTAAAAGGGAGCTAGTCACTAGCTAGCCACTAGCCAGGGCCAGTAAAAGGGAGCTAGACAGGGCCAGTAAAAGGGAGCTGGCCACTAGCCAGGGGCAGTAAACGGGAGCTAGCCAGGGGCAGTAAACGGGAGCTAGCCACTAGCCAGGGGCATTAACGGGAGCTAGCCACTAGCCAGGGGTTAGTAAATGGGTGCTAGCCAATAGCGAGGGGCAGTAAACGGGAGCTAGCCACTAGCCAGGGGTTAGTAAACGGGAGCTAGCCAAAAGCCAGGGGCAGTAAACTGGAACTAGCCACTAGCCAGGGGTTAGTAAACTGGAGCTAGCCACTAGCCAGGGGTTAGTAAACAGGAGCTAGCCACTAGCCAGGGGTTAGTAAACAGGAGCTAGCCACTAGCCAGGGGCAGTAAACAGGAGCTAGCCACTAGCCAGGGGCAGTAAACAGGAGCTAGCCACTAGCCAGGGGTTAGTAAACAGGAGCTAGCCACTAGCCAGGGCCAGTAAAAAGGGAGCTAGCCACTAGCCAGGGCCAGTAAAAGGGAGCTAGCCACTAGCCAGGAGCAGTAAAAGGGAGCTAGCCACTAGCCAGGGGCAGTAAACGGGAGCTAGCCAGGGGCAGTAAACGGGAGCTAGCCAGGGGCAGTAAACGGGAGCTAGCCACTAGCCAGGGGCATTAACGGGAGCTAGCCACTAGCCAGTGGTTAGTAAACGGGAGCTAGCCACTAGCCAGGGGCAGTAAACAGGAGCTAGCCACTAGCCAGGGGTTAGTAAATGGGAGCTAGCCAAAAGCCAGGGGTTAGTAAACGGGAGCTAGCCACTAGCCAGGGTTTAGTAAACGGGAGCTAGCCAAAAGCCAGGGGCAGTAAACGCGAGCTAGCCACTAGCCAGGGGTTAGTAAACAGGAGCTAGCCACTAGCCAGGGGTTAGTAAACGGGAGCTAGCCACTAGCCAGGGTCAGTAAACATGAGCTAGCCACTAGTCAGGGGTTAGTAAACAGGAGCTAGCCACTAGCCAGGGGCAGTAAACAGGAGCTAGCCACTAGCCAGGGGCAGTAAACAGGAGCTAGCCACTAGCCAGGGGTTAGTAAACAGGAGCTAGCCACTAGCCAGGGGCAGTAAACAGGAGCTAGCCACTAGCCAGGGGCAGTAAAAGCCAGGTATCCCAGGTTCCTCCTGCCACTAAAACTGATTTATGCTGATGGAGCGGCTCATCTGCATGTCGTTAAGCAGGTAAATCGTTCCCCCTGATGAGCTGGCGGCTGCACCTGCCGACAGGAGACGTGACCCTGCACCCCCCCCCCCCCCCCCCCCCCACACACACACACTCCCCTCAGCCCTCCCTGCCAGGGGGTTGTTGGGAGAATAATCACCCAGAGAGACACATCACTGAGATCCCTGTGGATGTTATACTGCAGCATCAGTAACACACAACACAGCTAGCTACTCTAGAATACAAATACACCGCCCTGGGATATAGTACCTGTGTGTATTCATCTCAGCCTAACCATGGTAATTTAACACTGCTTCAGGTGGATTCACCTTTAGCTTTAGAAAAATATGTTGTATTATGCAGTGCATTACATAATACAAAGACACACAGACAATACACACAGACAATCTCTCTAGTGAAAAAAATGTATGTGCACTGTTTTTATGGGCCCAACGGTGAGAATTTTTTATTTAGTGGCATTTGTTATAACATTAAGGAAACAGACCTATTTACATATTATTATAACAATGACAAATCCATCATGTTGGGCTCTACAGAAATCTGCTCCTGCCCCCTCTCTCCACAGCCTCAAAATGGTGGCCGCGATTAATCTCTGCATATTCCCCCTTCCTCCATCTGCCCCTCCTGCTAACCCTGGAGCTGGGACCGTATCTGTGCTGTCAAACGGTGGGAAGCGGGGGAGACTTGTGGAAAGATAAGAAGAAATAGTAGTGTCTTCAGAGTAATACAGTGCAGGAGAGATGCAGCAGATTAGGGCCCAGTCGCAGCTTTATATTCCTCTAAATATATAAACAGCAGCATGTGTCATAGCCATGTTCCATCATCCCACAGAAAAACTACACTCTGGGGTTGCAGTCGACAGGCCAGCCAAGCAGCCGTGTCAATCCTCCCTCCCTCTCTCCCTGTTCCTCTTTTTATAGATACAATGTATATCTCCCCCCTCTCTCTGTCTCTCTCTCTCTGTCTCTCTTTCTCTGTGTCTCTCGATGTCTCTCTTTCTCTCTCTTTCTGTCTCTCTCTTTCTCACTCTCTCTCAATTCAATTCAAGGGGCTTTATTGGCATGGGAAACGTGTTAACATTGCCAAAGCAAGTGAGGTAGATAATATACAAAAGTGAAATAAACAATACAAAATGTAAAATTTCTCTCTGTCTCTCTCTCACTCTCTCTCTTTCTCTCTCTCTCTCTCTAGATATGTATCTTCCTCCCTTTCTCTTTGTCTCGCTCTCTCTTCCTCATTCAATATAAATATTTATCCCTTCTTCTCTTCCCTTCTTAGTTCTATCCCTCCTCACTCATAAAATACAGAGTTGCTGCTCCATCCTGTCTGTAGTAGCGGTCGATCGATTAATCGGAATGGCCGATTAATTAGGGCCGACATCAAGTTTTCATAACAATCAGATTATTATTATTTTTTACACCTTTATTTAACGAGGCAAGTCAGTTAAGAACACATTCTTTTTTTCTTATTTTCAATGACGGCCTAGGAACAGTGGGTTAACTGCCTCGTTCAGGGGCAGAATGACAGATTTTTACCTTGTCAGCTCGGGGGATTCAATCTTGCAACCTTACAATTAACTAGTCCAACGCTCTAACCACCTGATTACATTGCACTCCACGAGGAGACTGCCTGTTAAGCGAATGCAGTAAGCCAAGGTAAGTTGCTAGCTAGCATTAAACTTATCTTATAAAAAACAATCAATCAATCATAATCACTAGTTAACTACACATGGTTGATGATATTACTAGTTTATCTAGCGTGTCCTGCGTTGCATATAATTGAAGCGGTGTGTATCGTTGCTCCAATGTGTACCTAACCATAAACATCAATGCCTTTCTTAAAATCAATGCACAGAAGTAAATATTTTTAAACCTGCATATTTAGCTAAAAGAAATCCAGGTTAGCAGGCAATATTAACCAGGTGAAATTGTGTCACTTCTCTTGCATTCATTGCACGCAGAGTCATATGCAACAGTTTGTATATGCAACAGTTTGGGCCACCTAATTTGCCAGAATTTTACGTAATTATGAAATAACATTGAAGGTTGTGCAATGTAACAGGAATATTTAGATGCCACCCGTTAGATAAAATACGGAATGGTTCCGTATTTCACTGAAAGATT
Organism: Oncorhynchus clarkii lewisi; assembly: GCF_045791955.1. NCBI lineage: Eukaryota > Metazoa > Chordata > Actinopteri > Salmoniformes > Salmonidae > Oncorhynchus > Oncorhynchus clarkii. The sequence continues at coordinate 32,340,428 of NC_092170.1, forward strand.
AAACGTCTTGTTTTCGAGATGATAGTTTCCGGATAAGGCCATTTTAATGACCTGAGGCTCGTATTTCTGTGTGTTATCATGTTATAACTAAATCTATGATTTGATAGAGCAGTCTGACTGAGCGGTGGTAGGCACCAGCAGGCTCGTAAGCATTCATTCAAACAGCACATTTGTGCATTTGCCAGCAGCTGTTTATGACTTTAAGCCTATCAACTCCCGAGATTAGGCTGGTGTAACCAATGTGAAATGGCTAGCTAGTTAGCGGGGTGTGCGCTAATAGCGTTTCAAACGTCACTCGCTCTGAGACTTGGAGTAGTTATTCCCCTTGCTACGCATGGGTAAAGCTGCTTCGAGGGAGGCTGTTGTCGTCGTGTTCCTGGTTCGAGCCCAGGTAGGAGCGAGGAGGGGGACGGAAGCTATACTGTTACACTGGCAATACTAAAGTGCCTATAAGAACATCCAATAGTCAAAGGTTAATGAAATACAAATGGTATAGAGAGAAATAGTCCTATAATTCCTATAATAACTACAACCTAAAACTTCTTACCTGGGAATATTGAAGACTCATGTTAAAAGGAACCACCAGCTTTCATATGTTCTCATGTTCTGAGCAAGGAACTGAAACGTTAGCTATTTTACATGGCACATATTGAACTTTCTTCTCCAACACTTTGTTTTTGCATTATTTAAACCAAATTGAACATGTTTCATTATTTATTTGAGGCTAAATTGATTTTATTGATGTGTTATATTAAGTTAAAATAAGTGTTCATTCAGTATTGTTGTAATTGTCATTATTACAAATGAATAAATAAGAAAATTGGCCGATTAATCGGTATCTGCTTTTTTTGTCCTCCAATAATCGGTATCGGCGTTGAAAAATCATAATCGGTCGACCTTTAGTCTGTAGTATAGCAGTCAGCCATGTCTGGTATAGAGGACTAGTATGTCCTGTTCAGTTGGTATGAGAGACGCAGTAGGACACAGCCATACTGTCCCACCTTCTCCAATGTCATGCCCTTCACATGTCCCTCTCTCCGCCAGACAGACGGCTGTAAAAGCTTTCAGTGAGTTGTAAAAATGGAAATGGTGCCTCCAGCATGGAATGGAATATTCCGCACGTGAACTGTATTCTATATCTTCTAGGGAAGATATGGGGTGCATGGCAGTCGCTGACGCTGTGTGTGAGCTAAATCAATCTCTCTCTCTCTCTCTGGTTCTGTCTCTCTCTCTCTCTCTCTCTCTGTCCCTCTCTCTGGTTCTCTCTCTCTCTCTCTCTCTCTGGTTTTGTCTCTCTCTCTCTCTATCCATGTCTCTCACCCACCCCTCCTCCCCTTTGCTCTCCTTCATCTTAATTTCCCTCTCACTGTCCTTTTTAAAATTCATGGAATTTCTTATCTCTTTTTGGGTATGATAATTATAATTCCACAGTCTGCCAAAACCACTTGAACAAACTGGGTTTAAGGTACATGCAATACATTCATTTCCAGGTGAGACACACATATACAGGAAATTGTGGAATGATAGTCTAATGCCATGAGCAGAATAAAATTTCATTGTAAATCAATGGTTAAAATGCAGTCTGTAACTGGGCAAACAGAATTGTAATACTTACCTACTAGTTTGCGGAACACTTTTCAACCTCATTTTCATTATCTCCAGCACAATACCAGTTTCAACACATGTGAACATTGGGCATTTCTAAGTTTTGTAGAAATAAAATATAAAGTAAATAAGTTCTACACGATGACATCATCAAAAGTGATTTTTGATTTTAAAACTGTGCTTTTCAAACACTATGAGATGTGCAGTGACGTGAAGGGGCAAGAAAAGACCCTCCCTTGGGCTAGAAACATGTTAACTTTTTAACCACAGATCATAGTAACACACTGTTTTCACATATGTAGACACTGGTTTGGTGCTGGAGATGATGAATTTGAGATTACATTTGATATGTTACCTGATAAGGGGTCCGTAATCTTTTTGAATTTCTGTGGAATGACAACTGAACATGCTTTTGTAGTTAAACTATTTTTTGTTTTGGAAAAGGATTTGTGATTGTTTCTTTGTAATACCCAAATCATTAATAAGAGAGTGGCAGAAAACTGCACAACATCAGGAAGATTTGACTTCTAACGAAGTGGGAAAGAAGTTCCAATACCCTTCTCTGAACGGAGAACGGAGACAACGACGTGTCAGATTTCCATTGTTCTGTCCACATGTCATTGTATCAGCGCAGTATCTCACCTGTTACAGAGCTGTCTAGGTTGTCCATGCTGGACCCTGGCGTGTGCTCAATACCATAGAGAGGCCTGGACATCTCATAGCCTTCATCCTCCTCCTCTTCCTCATCCTCCTCATCCTCGTCAGGGATGTCAGTCTCCAGGTCCGACACCAGGGTGCTGGACACGTACCCCACTGGAGGGGCGGGGGCCTGGGGAGGGAGAGGGGGGAGGGAGCCACCCTGTATGAGCCTGTCAGAGAGTCAGAGTAATATGGGTTATCATCATGCTACAGGTACACACCAAAACATAGACACAGGAGAGGATGGGCTGCTGGTGGGGGGACAGCAACATCAGGGAAGATAACAAATGTCAAAATACATCAAGAAAGACAATGCTGGTGAATGAAAGACAGGATGACATAAAGAAGGAATCCGAGATAGACGAAAGGAACTGTTAAGCTACATTTAGAAATTCTTTCAGATTCTGCCGCTTTGAATAAAATGGGACAATTCCACTAATTCTACGTCCCTCCTCCTTCCATGCCAACACAATGACCCTGTAATTGCAGTTGAAGAGAGTACAATGGGCCCGCTCTGTAGGCCTGTCGACACGAGGCTGTCACCCCCTCACACAGCCCTCTCTGCTCCACTCAGCGCCCGCCTCACGTCACTGACAGCCCTGTTTGTTTGAGGAGTGCCGTGGGGTCTGAGACGGTCTGCGGCGGGAGGGATTCTGATGTAATTACTGCCTCTTTCCTGTTGTCAAAGATGCTCTCAAACGTAGTCATTACTGGCTAACAAGACGGCTCCTTCCTGACAAGTCTTCCCTATTCCCTCTACTGTAATGAATGGATGCCAGTCTCTCCCTCTCTTCCTCCTTCGTTCTCTCCCTCTGATCCTCCGTTGTTCTTTCCCTCTCTTCCTCCTTCGTTCTCTCCCTCTCTTCCTCCTTCGTTCTCTCCCTCTCTTCCACCTTCGTTCTCTCCCTCTCTTCCTCCTTCGTTCTCTCCCACTCTTCCTCCTTCGTTCTCTCCCACTCTTCCTCCTTTTTTCTCTCCTTCTCTTCCTCCTTCGTACTCTCCCACTCTTCCTCCTTTGTTCTCTCCCTCTCTTCCTCCTTCGTTCTCTCCCACTCTTCCTCCTTCGTTCTCTCCCTCTCTTCCTCCTTCGTTCTCTCCCACTCTTCCTCCTTCGTTCTCTCCCTCTCTTCCTCCTTCGTTCTCTCCCTCTCTTCCTCCTTCGTTCTCTCCCACTCTTCCGACAGGGTGAAAAGTGGGCTTCATCTGCCGTGCATGAGCACCACAACAATAGAATGTATAGCAGCATGGATGTGGGTGGGGCTAAACAAGTGCTTTAGACATTGTGTTCTCACAGTGAGCAGAAGGGACAGTTGTGTAAGTGGTAACACTGGCCCATTAAAATGACATGATTCATGAGTGCTTGTGTTTTGCGCAATGCCGTGACTGTGCAGCTAACATAACACCAAAATAAAACATGGAAGGGAGGAATAAACAGATAGTGAAAGAAAAACACTTCCAGCACAATATCCATTGTAGGCATTCTCATATCACCCCATTTGAACATTGTAGTGTTTTTATAGTATTCTTCTCCAGTGGGTGTACAAACCATGTCTGTTTGGCCATGTCTAGTTGGTAGGCACGGGTGATCTCATCCAGGTGGGCCTGGAGCATGGGCTGCAGCTCCTCCCGGGGAGAGGGGGTGAGGGTGGCCGTGGACTGCTGGCCGAAGGACACCGCTGCTGGGGACGAAGCCACGCCACGAATGGGTGGGGTGGGGACCCTCTCTTCCTCCTCCTCTAGCTCATCCTCCATTCCCTGGTGGAGGTAGGTCTGCACGGGCATGGGAGGACCCCAGCCATCACTCTCATACCTGGGAGGGAGGAGGGGTGGCCACACAGAGACAGAGAGGGAGGAGGGGTGGCCATAGTGTGAGGAAGAGGGATGGGGGGTGGCCATACAGAGAGAGAGAGGGAGGAGGGGTAGCCATACAGAGAGAGAGGGAGGAGGGGTGGCCATACAGAGAGACAGAGAGAGGGAGGAGGGGTAAGATAAGTACTCTAACTCAACTTTCTTTCTTCTGGTCATGTGCCAGATTAGTGTGACTAGTGTGACCTTGACTGGTGTGATCTTGAATAGTGTGTCCAAGTGTGATCTTGACTAGGGTGACCTCGTGTGATCTTGACCAGTGTGACCAAGTGTGATCTTGGCTGGTGTGACCTGGTGTGATCTTGCCTGGTGTGACCTAGTGTGATCTTGGCTGGTGTGACCTGGTGTGATCTTTACCAGTGTGACCTAGCGTGATCTTGACTAGTCTGATATTGACTAGTGTGACCTAGTGTGATCTTGACTAGTGTGAGCTAGTGTGACCTTGACGTGTGTTACCTAGTGTGATCTTGACTAGTGTGACCTTGTGTGATCTTGACTAGTTAGACCTAGTGCGATCTTGACTAGTGTGACCAAGTGTGATCTTGACTAGGGTGACCTCGTGTGATCTTGACCAGTGTGACCAAGTGTGATCTTGACTAGGGTGACCTCGTGTGATCTTGACCAGTGTGACCAAGTGTGATCTTGGCTGGTGTGACCTGGTGTGATCTTGCCTGGTGTGACCTAGTGTGATCTTGACTGGTGTGACCTGGTGTGATCTTTACCAGTGTGACCTAGCGTGATCTTGACTAGTCTGATATTGACTAGTGTGACCTAGTGTGATCTTGACTAGTGTGAGCTAGTGTGACCTTGACTTGTGTTACCTAGTGTGATCTTGACTAGTGTGGCCTAGTGTGATCTTGACTAGTGTGACCTAGTGTGATCTTGACTAGTGTGACCTAGTGTGATCTTGACTAGTGTGACCTAGTGTGATCTTGCCTTGTGTGAGCTAGTGTGATCTTGACTAGTGTGACCTAGTGTGATCTTGGCTAGTGTGACCAAGTGTGATATTGACTAGTGTGAGCTAGTGTGACCTTTGCTAGTGTGACCTAGTGTGATCTTGACTAGTGTGACCTTGACTAGTGTGACCTAGTGTGATATTGACTAGCGTGGCCTAGTGGGATCTTGGCTAGTGTGACCTAGTGTGATCTTGACTAGTGTGACCTAATGTGATCTTGATTAGCGTGACCTAGTGTGATCTTGACTAGTGTGACCTAGTGTGACCTTGACTAGTGTGACCTAGTGTGGTCTTGACTAGTTTGACCTAGTGTGATCTTGTCAAACTTTCTAAATTACTTTGTAGACTTTGTAGAATGTGGTCATGGCTCACATCAACACCATCATCCCAGAAACCCTAGACCCACTCCAATACCGCCCCAACAGATCCACAGATGATGCAATCTCTATTGCACTCCACACTGCCCTTTCCCACCTGGACAAAAGGAACACCTATGTGAGAATGTTATTCATTGACTACAGTTCAGCGTTCAACCCCATTGTGCCCTCAAAGCTCATCAATAAGCTAAGGACCCTGGGACTAAACAACTCCCTCTGCAACTGGATCCTGGACTTCCTGACGGACCGCCCCCAAGTAGTAAGGATAGGTAACAACACATCCGCCACGCTGATCCTCAACACAGGGGCCCCTCGGGGTGAGTGCTCAGTCCCCTCCTGTACTCCCTATTCACTCATGACTGCATGGCCAGGCACAACTCCAACACCATCATTCAATTTGCCGATGACACAACAGTGGTAGGCTTGATCACAGACAACAACGAGATGGCCTATAGGGAGGAGGTCAGAGACCTGGCTGTGTAGTGCCAGAACAACAACCTCTCCCTCAACGTGATCAAAGGAGATGATTGTGGACTACAGGAAAAAGAGGAAAGAGTCCGCCCCCATTCTCATCGCCGGGGTTGCAGTGGAGCAGGTTGAGACCTTCAAGTTCCTTGGTGTCCACATCACCAACAAATAAACATGTTCCAAGCTCATCAAGACAGTCGTGAAGAGGGCATGACAAAACCTATTCCCCCTTAGGAGACTGAAAAGATTTGGCATGGGTTCTACAGCTCCACCATCGAGAGCATCCTGACTCGTTGCATCACTGCCTGGTGTGGCAACTGCTCAGCCTTCGGCCGCAAGGCACAACAGAGGGTATTGCGTACGGCCCAGTACATCACTGTGGCCAAGCTTCCTGCCATCCAGGACCTCTATACCAGGTGGTGTCAGAGGAAGGCACTAAAAATTGTCAAACACTCCAGCCACCCTAGTCATAGACTGTTCTCTCTGCTACCGCACGGCAAGCGGTACCGGAGCACCAAGTCTAAGTCCAAGAGGCTTCTAAATAGCTTCTACCCCCAAGCCATAAGACTCCTGAACATCTAGTCAAATGGCTACCCAGACTATTTGTATTGCCCTCCCCCCTCCACTGCCACTCTCTGTTGTCATCTATGCATAGTCACTTTAATAACTCTACCTACATGTACATACTACCTCAACTAACCGGTGTCCCCGCACATTGACTCTGTACCAGTACCCCCCTGTATATATTGTCATTTTTTACTGCTGCTCTTTAATGACTTGTTACTTTTATCTCTTATTTTTATACATATTTTGGGGGGAAACTGCACTGTTGGTTAGGGGCTTGTAAGTAAGCATTTCACTTGTTGTATTCGGTGCATGTGACTAATACAATTTGATTTGATTTGATTTTGTAAGTGGATTCTTTAATTTCCCATAACGATGCTTATACATGCTGAAATAATACTAGTTGTAAAGAAAATGTTCATTAAATAAATTTGTCAGTGCACACACCACAGGATGTAACTGCTTTAATCTGCGGCCATTAAGAGGCTCAGATTTACAGTTCAGAGGACTCCTCATTTGCCAGATAGCCTATTAAACCAGATGAGTCTCAAAAACTGGAGATGAGGGTGAGAGGACAGCACGCCTCAACTAGGGAGACGCACAGTTAAAGGATATGTTATGTGTGAGTGTTTCTATCCTGAACAAAAATATGAACATGTAATGTGTTGGTCCCATGTTTCATGAGCTGAAATAAAACATCCCAGAAATGTACTAACAAAAAGCTTATGTCTCTCAAATGTTGTGCACAAATTTGTTTATATCTCTGTGAGTGAGCAATTCTCCTTTGCCAAGATAATCCATCCACCTGGTGTTACATATCAAGAAGCTGAATAAACAGCATGATCATTACACAGGTGCACCTTATGCTGGGTGGACCCCGGTCCTCCAGCCATCCCTCAATAAAAGGCCACTTTAAAATGTGCAGTTTTGTTACACAACGCCACAGATGTCTCAAGTTTTGAGGGAGCTTACAATTGGCTAAGCCTGTATGAAGGGTCAGACAATGATAGATATATATAATTTTTCAAATTAGTGTGGACAGAGTGGGCAGAGTGTGGACTGTTTTGCATATCCATGAATGTATAGAGTGTATGTTATGGTGGGTGTGGCTCGTACCCTACTCCTTCATAGTGCTCGTTGGGGTAGTGGTCCATCTCGGTGCCAGGGAGAGGGTGTAAAGGGGGAGGGGGCAGGGCCACGTTGGCCCAGCTGGAGCCGTTAGTCTTGGTGGGTTTGGTGCCAACCTTGGCCTTCTTCTTCTTACCCCCCTTACCACCTATGGACAGCAGAGATGGAGCGAGTTAGAGATTGACTCAGGCAACATGAAGAATTAAATTACTAAAAAAATCTATAAAACCATATAACATGGGTGGCTATGTGCAGTATTCACTGTCAGTCTAACAAGCAGATATTGCCAACATTCAAACAAACAAACAGCTTCAACGAGCCGTGCCTGTCAGCAGCATCATACAGAAGAACCTCAAGGCCAACTACTGAAAATCATGCTTCCATTGATTGATTTGCTGAAGGTCCTCAAATCTCCATAGAAACAGGGAGAGAGCAGCAGTAAAGAAGCAGAGGGTGGATCCCGGTCCTCCAGCCATCCCTCAGTGTCCCTATCTCACTACAGGTGTGAGTCCACAGTGAAATACCTCACTAGAGGTCCACAATTAAATATCTCACTAGAGGTGTGGGTCCAAAACGAAATATCTCACTAGAGGTGTGGGTCCACAGTGAAATACCTCACTAGAGGTGTGGGTCCACAGTGAAATACCTCACTAGAGGTGTGGGTCCACAATGAAATATCTCACTAGAGGTGTGGGTCCACAATTAAATATCTCACTAGAGGTGTGGGTCCACAATTAAATATCTCACTAGAGGTGTGGGTCCACAGTGAAATATCTCACTAGAGGTGTGGGTCCACAATTAAATATCTCACTAGAGGTGTGGGTCTACAATTAAATATCTCACTAGAGGTGTGGGTCCACAGTGAAATATCTCACTAGAGGTGTGGGTCCACAATTAAATATCTCACTAGAGGTGTGGGTCCACAATTAAATATCTCACTAGAGGTGTGGGTCCACAGTGAAATACCTCACTAGAGGTGTGGGTCCACAATTAAATACCTCACTAGAGGTGTGGGTCCACAATTAAATATCTCACTAGAGGTGTGGGTCCACAGTGAAATACCTCACTAGAGGTGTGGGTCCACAATTAAATATCTCACTAGAGGTGTGGGTCTACAATTAAATATCTCACTAGAGGTGTGGGTCCACAATGAAATATCTCACTAGAGGTGTGGGTCCACATTGAAATATCTCACTAGAGTTGTGGGTCCATATTGAAATATCTCACTAGAGGTGTGGGTCTACAATGAAATATCTCACTATAGTTGTGGGTCCATATTGATATATCTCACTAGAGGTGTGGGTCTACAATGAAATATCTCACTAGAGTTGTGGGTCCATATTCAAATATCTCACTAGAGTTGTGGGTCCATATTCAAATATCTCACTAGTGGTGTGGGTCTACATTGAAAAATCTCACTAGAGGTGTGGGTCTACATTGAAATATCTCACTAGAGGTGTGGGTCTACATTGAAATATCTCACTAGAGGTGTGGGTCCACAAAGAAATATCTCACTAGAGGTGTGGGTCCACAATTAAATATCTCACTAGAGGTGTGGGTCCACAGTGAAATATCTCACTAGAGGTGTGGGTCCACAATTAAATATCTCACTAGAGGTGTGGGTCTACAATTAAATATCTCACTAGAGGTGTGGGTCCACAGTGAAATATCTCACTAGAGGTGTGGGTCTACAATGAAATATCTCACTAGAGGTGTGGGTCCACAATTAAATATCTCACTAGAGGTGTGGGTCCACAATTAAATATCTCACTAGAGGTGTGGGTCCACAGTGAAATACCTCACTAGAGGTGTGGGTCCACAATTAAATACCTCACTAGAGGTGTGGGTCCACAATTAAATATCTCACTAGAGGTGTGGGTCCACAGTGAAATACCTCACTAGAGGTGTGGGTCCACAATTAAATATCTCACTAGAGGTGTGGGTCTACAATTAAATATCTCACTAGAGGTGTGGGTCCACAATGAAATATCTCACTAGAGGTGTGGGTCCACATTGAAATATCTCACTAGAGTTGTGGGTCCATATTGAAATATCTCACTAGAGGTGTGGGTCTACAATGAAATATCTCACTATAGTTGTGGGTCCATATTGATATATCTCACTAGAGGTGTGGGTCTACAATGAAATATCTCACTAGAGTTGTGGGTCCATATTCAAATATCTCACTAGAGTTGTGGGTCCATATTCAAATATCTCACTAGTGGTGTGGGTCTACATTGAAAAATCTCACTAGAGGTGTGGGTCTACATTGAAATATCTCACTAGAGGTGTGGGTCTACATTGAAATATCTCACTAGAGGTGTGGGTCCACAAAGAAATATCTCACTAGAGGTGTGGGTCCACAAAGAAATATCTCACTAGAGGTGTGGGTCCATATTGAAATATCTCACTAGAGGTGTGGGTCTACAATGAAATATCTCACTAGAGGTGTGGGTCCATATTGAAATATCTCACTAGAGGTGTGGGTCCATATTGAAATATCTCACTAGAGGTGTGGGTCTACAATGAAATATCTCACTAGAGTTGTGGGTCCACAATGAAAGCCCACTGTTATCTTTCTCAGTTGTCCTCAGTGTGGTCCGCAGGCCTCAGATCACTTGTTATAGAGAGGAAAAGGCTGCAGGCTGTTTTTGCTGTGGTGCCTCTGTGCTTTCCCCTATATAGAGAACATAGCATATCTGAAGATGTATCTGTGACCATAGCATATCTGAAGATGTATCTGTGACCATAGCATATCTGAAGATGTATCTGTGACCATAGCATATCTGAAGATGTATCTGTGACCATAGCATATCTGAAGATGTATCTGTGACCATAGCATATCTGAAGATGTATCTGTGACCATAGCATTTCTGAAGATGTATCTGTGACCATAGCATATCTGAAGATGTATCTGTGACCATAGCATTTCTGAAGATGTATCTGTGACCATTGCATATCTGTAGCGTGTGTGTGTTTGTGTAGGTGTTCTATGAGCATTGTATGTGTGTCTGAGGTCAGAGAACGGACACCTCAATCCAGAAAATACTCCCCAGTTGACGTTGTCAGCCACACATACAGGGTAGTGGAAACCATCCCTGGAGGCCTCTTGTGTACATTTGCATCTGTTGGTTAAGCCTCACTGCCAAAGGCCTGTAATCACGTTGCTCAGAGCCACAAAAAAAGCTACATTTCAGGGAACCCTGCAGTTTGTGCCATGCAACACCATGTAATCTAATAGACTGTCCAGACTTGGACATGGCTATAAATTAGCTAAATGTCATCAAAAAATACCTTTCATCAACACTCAGGGATATTTGGGGAAATGAAACTATATGATCCAGTAAGGCTGACATCAGAAACAGAGAAAATACAGCATATTGCTCTAGCAGTAAATGGAGAATTGTGTTATTTGACCATTTTCCCTATAAAATTGTAGCTGTTACCAGGCAGAAATGTTCCTGTCAACAATGATTGGATTGCAACAATGTTGCAGCAGAACATGAGAGAGAGGTTAGTACTGGGAGGAGGATGGTCTGATAAAGTCATCAATAGAGTCATAAAATAACAGCAGTAAGCCCAAGGCAGGAAGTATAGTCAAAGTCATTTGGTTTCCTAGACGTTCCTCTGGGCGACACTCAACTTTTCCCAATAAATGGTGATCTGGCGTGATTGCTCAATCAACCCGATTCCCTCCTCACCGGAGCAGGCATCAATACTGTAAATGAGCCTGTGCCATGGAGGGAAGGATGACCCATTTTCTCGCTGACAAACACAGGGCCTGTCTTCAAAAGGATCTACCACTATATTTCGATGTGGAGCTGGGTATTTATACCGCCTGGTTTGGGCGCTCCCTCCCAGTCTATAACTGTGGGGCCAAGCGGAGGTCTTGAACTGTCTCTGTGTTCATTTAGTGCCTCAGCGCTGAGTGAGAGACACAGACAGAACCTCAGAAAGGAGAGTCCAGAAGAAAGAACTCCACATCCAGATTTAAACACATGGCACTGAGAGAATAGATCAGACTGGATTTTCAGGGAAGTACCTCCTTAGAATAGTTGAAAACCACTGTATTATGGGCTTATAATAACAGTAGAGAGGGAAGTCTATATGAGATAGGACACATGGGGGAATACGCTGATGGACAGATAACTAGCAAGTGTGCCTATTTGTGAAATCATTCCAATGTGTTTGGTATGTGGGTGGATGATGCAGCAGACTAGATCATCAAAACTGAGCCACCTACAGCCCTGAGCCATGAAGCTCATTAGGAGTGGGGCAGTGTAAAGTTGGAGGAGAGGGGGGAAGTAGGGATGGATGACACCACTCTAAGAACAGTGAGAACATAACCCTTCTCCTGGTCTCCATAATGAGATAATACAGGGATCATGGAGCTCACAAGCTAGTACCTCTCCTCCTCACTCCTCTCCTGCTCTCCTCCTCTCTCCTCTCCTGCTCTCCTCTCCTCTCCTGCTCTCCTCTCCTCCTCTCCTGCTCTCCTCTCCTCTCCTGCTCTCCTCTCCTGCTCTCCTCCTCTCCTGCTCTCCTCCTCCCCTCCTCTCCTCTCCTCCTCTCTCCTCTCCTCTCCTCTCCTCTCCTCTCCTCTCCTCTCCTCTCCTCTCCTCTCCTCTCCTCTCCTCTCCTCTCCTGCTCTCCTCCTCTCCTGCTCTCCTCCTCTCCTCTCCTCCCCTCCCCTCCTCTCCTCTCCTCCTCTCCTGCTCTCCTCTCCTCCTCTCCTGCTCTCCTCTCCTCCCCTCCTCTCCTCTCCTCCTCTCTCCTCTCCTGCTCTCCTCCTCTCCTGCTCTCCTCCTCCCCTCCTCTCCTCTCCTCCTCTCTCCTCTCCTCTCCTCTCCTGCTCTCCTCCTCTCCTGCTCTCCTCCTCTCCTGCTCTCCTCCTCCCCTCCTCTCCTCCCCTCCTCTCCTCTCATCCTCTCTCCTCTCCTGCTCTCCTCTCCTCTCCTGCTCTCCTCCTCTCCTCCCCTCCTCTCCTCTCATCCTCTCTCCTCTCCTGCTCTCCTCTCCTCTCCTGCTCTCCTCCTCCCCTCCTCTCCTCTCCTCCTCTCTCCTCTCCTCCTCCAGTAGTGTAGATGTTAATGAGCAACACCCCCACATCCCCAGTGAAGACCCACGCTACCCTGAAAGCTGCTCTATTCCTGTTCCTCTTCATCTGGTTCCTATCTCAGACGTTCATTATTTCCTCCCCCAGCTCCTTGAAGCGAAGCACTGTGCTGCTCTTTTCACTTCGTTCCTTTTCAAACGTCTAGTTTTTCATTAGTTGACTTCAAAACATGAAATGCAGTAAAGTTCCCTTCATTGCCATCCAACCTCTGGCCATTGAAGTTCTTTACCTATAATACGTTATTCTGTCAAAACTATGCTGTGTATTCCTGTAGGGTTTAGACCTCGTAGAGAAACATTGCAGCGTATAGAGAGATAAGCCACAGATGGATAGAGATAAATTAGATAAATGCATATTTAATAGGATGCTGTTTCACTTCAACCAGGGCCCTTATCAAACCAGTGTGTATAGCATGCCTCACAGTACACAATACATCTCTGGAATGATATTATTTCTTAAGGTCTACCATGGAGGGGGAAGTGCAAAGGTACAGTCCCAATTGAATTCCTATACAGGTCAATTTAATTAGTAGGACCAATATGCTCTAAATCCCTGACATTTCAAGGGAAGATACCCTGCGGCTATCAAACGAAATACACATGTTAGCTTAACACAATCAAGGGCTTCTTGTCCCCTGGCCCCCCTGTGTTGATGTAAAATGAGCCTCTATCTGCATTTCTCATATGAGCACTACAGATTGAATCTCTCTCTCTCCTTCCTTCCTTCGATATATACACTATTGTTCAAAAGTTTTAATTGTTAATTGTTAATGTTGTAAAATCATTTTAAAATGATAAACTTGGATTAGCTAACACAACGTGCCATTGGAACACAGGAGTAATGGACCTATGTAGATATTCCATTAAAAATCAGCTGTTTCCAGCTACAATAGTCATTTACAACATTAACAATGTCGACACTGTATTTCTGATCAATTTGATGTTATTTTAATGGACAAAACATTTGATTTTCTTTCAAAAACAAGAACATTTCTAAGTGACCCCAAACCTTTAAACAGTAGTGTATATCCGATTGTTTTGAAACTGGTACCATTCCTCTCCTGTGCCATCTCTTCCTCTCTACCTCCAGCAGAGTGACTGACTGTTGACCTGGCTGGGGTCTATGGGATGCCTGTGTCTATGTCAGGTGGAAGACATGACCACTCCAGACTGCCTCTCCTCTCCAGCCTAATGTCTGCCAGCCATTGCATTGGATTAGAGATCAGAGAGGAGGGGAGGGGAGAGGAGAGGAGGTAGAGAGGAGGGTAGGGGAGAGGAGAGAGGAGAGGAGGGGAGGTAGAGAGGAGGGGGAGGTAGGGGAGAGTAGGGGAGGGTAGGGGAGAGGAGGAGGGGAGAGGAGGGGAGGTAGAGAGGAGGGTAGTGGAGAGGAGGGTAGGGGAGAGGAGAGGAGGGGAGAGGAGAGGAGGGGAGAGGAGGTAGAGAGGAGGGTAGGGTAGAGGAGAGGAGGGGAGGTAGAGAGGATAGGAGGGGAGGTAGAGAGGATTGGAAGGGAGGTAGAGAGGAGAGTAGTGGAGAGGAGGGTAGGGGAGAGGAGAGGAGGGGAGAGGATAGGAGGGGAGAGGAGGTAGAGAGGAGGGGAGGTAGAGAGGAGGGTAGTGGAGAGGAGGTTAGGGGAGAGGAGAGGAGGGGAGAGGAGAGGAGGGGAGAGGAGGTAGAGAGGAGGGGAGGTAGAGAGGAGGGTAGTGGAGAGGAGGGTAGGGGAGAGGAGAGGAGGGGAGGTAGAGAGGATTGGAAGGGAGGTAGAGAGGAGGGCTGCCTCTGTGCCCTATAAAATTCTCAGTACATGGGTTTTACTGTGGTCAGTAACCATTAGAAGAGGGAAAATGGGAGACATTCTCACCATTTTAGTCAGCCAAGCATCTCAGATGGTGTGTGTGTGTGTGTGTGTGTGTGTGTGTGTGTGTGTGTGTGTGTGTGTGTGTGTGTGTGTGTGTGTGTGTGTGTGTGTGTGTGTGTGTGTGTGTGTGTGCGCGCGTGCGTGTGCGTGTGTGTGGTCTCACAATGCACCACTCTAAATGTCTGAAGGAGTCCCGTTGCCCAAATTCTCATCTGCTCTCATGCTCCTGGTGAGAGACAAAGCCTGTTACAAGGCCCAGCCGTGATGGAGTCAGCCCAGCTAGGATGCCTGGAGCCCTGTTCTAATAGTACAAATCCTCACTTCCTCTCTTTAAAGGGAAGATTAGAGCTGGTTTCTAATCTAATCTGGAGGACAAAGCACTTCACAGCATGTGAATAGAGGATCGTTGCTGCACCTAACATTACATCATCTACACAGCACATTTGACAATGTGGTTGATGTCAGCCATCAACGCTGGCCTGGAAATGCGTGCATCGTTTATTAGTTGTGAGTATTAGCAGTGGGAGCAAAATAACAGTGGTGAGGAGGAGGGGCGGGTTCATAAAGACAGACGTTGGGTTTTGCACATGCAAAAGAGATCAATAAAGCTATTAACAAGTCAATCACTGATACAGTGGATTAAATGGCAGTCATTGAGTTATCCCAGAATGTTGAAGAGAGTAGGAAGACCAGTCACATCCCTGCCTTGCCACATCAGAAACCAACCTGATAGGCTGCCGCTTCGGTCTGAGCTGTTGTGAGAGCTGGTGGTGCTGAAATCTTGTGATTGGTTGTGTGGCATTCTATTAGACAATCCCTCGGCCAATCGGTAGTCAGGAATGAAAAGGAGTGCTAGTGGGGTTAAAGGGTAAAAATATACAGTGGCATCAGGTGATTGGCTGAAGCACATGCAGAACATGCAGTTAGATCAGCAGGCAAGCAGTGAACATTCTCCACTCATGCACACCTCTTCTTGTCAGCCATCTTGACATTTGTTCTCTCTCTCTCTCTCTCTCTCTCTCTCTCTCTTTCTCTTTCTGTCTCTCTCACATTAATCACTCACTCACCCACCCACCACCCACTCACGGTCACATTCACTCAGTGAAACATTTAGCCTTTGTTTGTGACGCATCATTTTGGGGGGTTTTATATGTATAACGTTTTTGACTTTGACAACAAAAAATATGAGGAAAATAATATTTTGGAAGAAAGCCAAGTGATTATCCATTCTTGAGATTGGAGAGATAAATCCACTTGTAGCAGGTGCAAGTTATTTACTGTAACATTGTTTTTAGATACAATCAAATGTTACTTTTTAAATAATGCAAGACGGTAAAGGATGGGAAATTGAGTTACATTATGGGCACAAACAATACAACAAATCTACTTTAAATCTCTAGAGAATGAGACCATGAATATACAGAAAGAGTCTCAGAAAACTCATTAGTCCTGACGCAGGAATCTCCACAAGGCTTTCAGAAAAGTTCTCTATCAAATCCATTATAATTAAGTTGAATTATTTTCTTAAATATTAGTTGTGCTAAAGAGGATAGGCAATTAGTTAGAACAGAGAGGGGGAAGTAACATAATCCAAAGCAAGAGAAAATGGATGCTTTAATCTAGCTCCCTGGCCATTCATCAGGTGTTTATTTAACCTTGGAAAGTGACCAAGACTGAATGGCAGCAAGGGGAAAATGAGTCCTTAAAACAGAATCAGGTGGTCACGGTGGAGTGGAGCTGGAATGGGCTTCAGAGACAGATTGTGAGTATTAAAGTCCAAACTACTGTCAGGTCACAGTAAACCCATGGCTTATAAACAGGGGTGAACTGGGGTATCATATGAAACACTCCATACTGACTCAGCAGTGATTTGTACTGGGGTCAAACACTCACAGTAGGAGGAGTGAGGCCATGATGGTTAAGGCTAATATTGTCATGTGAACACTTCCTTCCTTCCTTCCTTCCTTCCTTCCTTCCTTCCTTCCTTCCTTCCTTCCTTCCAACACACACACACACACACACACACACACACACACACACACACACACACACACACACACACACACACACACACACACACACACACACACACACACACACACACACACACACACACACACACACACACAATCCCACTCACTGTTGTTGCAGGAGTTCTTGTCAGGCAGGGAGTACCCCAGGTTGGCCATCTCCTGTTTGGCCTGGATGGAGGCCTTCCACTGGGCCTCGGGGAGGTCCACGGCCAGCTCATGGATGCTACTGGAGTGGAGGATCTGTGTGGTGGCATAGGGGGTGGCTCCCTGGGAGCCCTGGCTGGGGCTGTTGTAGTTAGCCTTGGTGGTGAAGTCTATACTGCTATAGATGGCTCCGTCAGACAGCATGGTGCCGCTCTTATCCCCATTACTACTGGTGTCTGGAGGAGACACAGGGAGAGAGAATATGGGTCAGTTTAGAAGACTGTGGTGTGGGCTTCAATGACAAATACTGTGTGAACATCAACTATAATTGTATTTGAATAGACAATAGAAAGGTAAAGTGATGTTTAGAGTCATTGATGAACAAGGCTGCTCTTCAAGATAGATTAGGAGTGGAGTGGTGTCTACGTCTAACTATGAATCAGGTCAGAGTGACCCTGGGTTCAGTCAGCAACAGTCCCAGGGGTGTGAGGGAATTACCCTGAGCATCTCAACGCTTTGACATCAACTCAGCTCTTAACATCCAGTTTAACATATTCATCTCATTGAAAAATCCATCCACACTTATTCATGCATTCTAATTCCAGTGGCTGACTTCACAACCTTGGGCCTCTCTCTCTCTCACCCCCCCCCTCTCTATCCCTACCCCCAACCTCTCTCTCTCTCCCTCCCCTCTCTATCTCTCTCTCCCCTATCTCTCTCCCTCTCTTCTGAGCCTGCTTCTTTCCCTCTCTGTTTTCCTGTCTCCCTCCTCCCTTTGTTGCTGCCAATGAGGGATAATGGTGCCACTCTGCATATGTGTGTGTGTGTGTGTGTGTGTGTGTGTGTGTGTGTGTGTGTGTGTGTGTGTGTGTGTGTGTGTGTGTGTGTGTGTGTGTGTGTGTGTGTGTGTGTGTGTGTGTGTGTGTGTGTGTGTGTGTAAGTGAGCCCAGCCCCTCAGTATTACTGTAGGGTTTGAGCGCCCAGTGAAGGGGAGATGATGTAGAGCCACGGCAGAAGAGTCTGCAGTCAAGCTGGCCCTGTCCTTCACAACCGGCTGCCCTGGACCATCTTTTCACATCCCCCCTCTCTCTCTCTCTCTCTCTCTCTCTCGCTCTCTCCCCTCCCCCTCACTCTCTTTCTCCCTCCCCATTTTTCTCTCTCTCTCTCTCTCTCTCTCTCCCCATTTTTCTCTCTCTCTCGCTACTCTCTCTCTCTCTCTCCCCCCTCCCCCCCTCACTCTCTTTCTCCCTCCCACCCCATTTCTCTCTCTCTCTCTCTCTCTCTTTCTCTCTCTCTCTCTCTCTCTCTCTCTCTCTCTCTCTCTCTCTCTCTCTCTCTCTCTCTCTCTCTCCCTCCCTATCTCCCCTTTCTAAATTCAATTCAAGGGGCTTTATTGGCATGGGAAACATATGTTAACATTGCCAAAGCAGGTTAGGTAGATAATATACAAAAGTTAAATAAACAATAAAACTTAACAGTAAACATTACACTCACAGAAGTTTCAAAATAATAAAGACATTTCAAATGTCATATTATATATACATATATACAGTGTTGTAACGATGTACAAATGGTTAAAGTACAAAAGGGAAAATAAATAAGCATCAATATGGGTTGTATTTACAGTGGTGTTTGTTCTTCACTGGTTGCACTTTTCTTGTGGCAACAGGTCACAAATCTTGCTGCAGTGATGTCATACTTGGGTATTTCACCCAGAAGATATGGGTTTGTTTTCAAATTCTTTGTGGATCTGTGTAATCTGAGGGAAATATGTGTCTCTAATATGGTCATACATTGGGCAGGAGGTTAGGAAGTGCAGCTCAGTTTCCACCTCATTTTGTGGGCAGCAGCCAGGTCTGCCTACGGTGGCCTCTCTCAATAGCAAGGCTATGCTAACTGAGTCTATACATAGTCTAAGCTTTCCTTAAGTTTGGGTCAGTCACAGTGGTCAGGTATTCTGCCACTGTGTACTCTCTGTTTCTGTCTCTCTATACTTCTCCCCCTCCCCTCTCTCTCTCTTTCTTTCTCACTTACCCCCCCCCCCCCCCCCCCTACGTTGCCTCCATCTTGTCTCACATCCTCATCTTCTGAGGTATGGCTGATGACACTACGCTGGACTGTTTGCCATTACTCAAGCGGTGACAGTGCCTATACCCTGCTGCTAGCGCGCTAGCCTCCCTCTGATGTGGTATGTAAATGTATATCCAAAAACACTCATGCAATATGCAAACAGGTTTACATCTTTGTGGGGCTGGTAGCTAGGAGGTGAGAGGAGGACATGATGAATCATCTGAGCTAGGGTACAGTACAGAGGAGCAGTAGAGGAGTCAGATCAGCATATATCATCTCATACTATATCTACTATCTCTCCTCTCTCGCTTCTCTCTCCCCTCTCTTTCTTCGCTCTCTCTCCTCTGTCTCGTCTCTCTCTTCTCTCTCCCCTACCTCTTCCCTCTCCCTATTATCTATTATATATCTCTCCTCTCTCCCTTCTATCTCTCCTCTCTCTTATGTCTCCTGTATCTCTCTCCTGTATCTCTTTCTCAGTGCATGCTGGGAGTGTTATGTAGTTTTGAGACCGTGTGGAGGGCTCTGTCCTTACTAATTTTCTTGATTCTTTCCTTAGTGTTTTCTTTCAATTATTCTGTTAGTTTAGCGGTACCCGCTGGTTTTGTTCAAAGTTAAGGAGGAAGAGGACAGAGTTTTAGTTTCCTGGTGTTTGAACGGTGTGGTGTGTGCTATGGCTTCTCAGCCTAGTGCGGAGGAGATGCTGTCATTACGGCATGGATTCAGGTGTGTTCCTGAGAATGGAGTTAAGGTGGAGGAGGTTCTGCTCTCGGTCGGTGAACAGGTAGGACCTGGAATTATACATTCTGCATCCAGAATGAACAAAGCTCTGGTTGTGCTCATGAAAATAGTACATTTAGTGGGCAGGCTAATTACTAGTGTAATATTTGTAAGGGATGTGTTGCTGCCGATTTCTCCACTTTCAACTCCTTTGACAAGAGTGGTAGTTGTGAATCTGCCTCTGTTTATTACAGATGATCAAAGAGAGAGCTGAATCATTTTGGTAAGTTTTCTAGCGGTTTTCGTGTACCGTCGGCAGGTTTTCAGATGCCGTTGAGCACGTTGTTTAGTTCCGGAGGCAAGTGTTCATGTTTCTGACTTACAATGAGCAACAGTTGAATGTGCATTTTAAAGTGAGACATGGGGAGGGGCTCTACGCAGGGTTTGCCAGCACAGATAGCCTGCAGTGCTTTGAGTGTGGGGATTTGGGGCAGAAGAGCTTTGCGTGCCCACATAAAGGCCTTAGACAAGGTGAGTGCCAGTGGGGGAAATTGAGGTCAATGTGCAGGGGGCCACGAGACACAGGCAGCAGAGGAAGGGTCTAGTCAGGTTATAGATGGTGGTGTAGATGAGGCTGGGTCTAGTCAGATTATAGATGGTGGTGTAGATGAGGCTGGGGTGGTCAAAGGCACCAAGAAACCTTTGCCTGGTGCTGGGGGGGAGGGGCTGACCACAGAGAAAGTGCAGATGGTCAAGATGGGAGATGGAGATGAGGAGGATGAAGGTGAGTCTGAGGAAGAGGACGATGAGGAGGAGGAGGCTTTCTTTTCAGACTCCTCCTTAATGGGTCCAGAGCTGACAGCCAGTCAGGCAGAGGGGTCAAAGTACATGGTGAGGGAACAGTCAATGTTCCTGAATGAAACAATAAGGGACAACGTTCATCTTAAAGCGTTTCCTTGCAATCTGGGAAAGGTTTTAAGTCCAGTACAGCATGCTATGAAAAATGAGAGGCATGGTTTCCTCTCACCCAGGGAACGTTTTAGCTAGAGGAAGTGGGTCACAACAGTGCGTAAAGGTCTACTTATAGATGCTGTTTAGATTCATATTTTTTTTCTGGCACGGGATTTTTGAGCCTTGCTATTGGTGCAGGGGTGACAGTCCTTTTTGGGTCTGGGACCACCGGGTCTGGATGTAACAATTTGCTGCTCAAAGGAGGTGTGTAGGGGTAGACTGCTTCTAGTAAAAGCAGAAATGAATAACAGGGGTTTTGGCCTGACACAGAGAGGGGACTTATGTTTGGGTGTCTTAGACAGGAACTCTCACAGGTAGCTCCTGAGGAGACCCTGGTGGTCGGCAGGGAGAGGAATTGTACAATGAATTTGATTAAACACAGAAATGGGGAGGAGCCTCATTCAGGCTCAGTGGAGCTGTTAAGGGACATCATTAATCAGTCTGACCTAGTGGACTTTGATTCATGTGTTTTCTGTGTACGCCAGGTTAATGACATTATTGTCCCGGTGGAATTCGAGTTCTATAAAATTATAAAAAGAAAAGTGTGGAGATGTTTCAGGGCATATGGTGTGTCGGGGGCAAGGTGAGGATATTTGTGTTTTTTCTCTCTCTCTCTCTCTCTCTCCCTCTCTCTCTCTCTCTCTCTCTCTCTCTCTCTCTCTCTCTCTCTCTCTCTCTGTCTCTCTCTCTCTCTCTCTCTCTCTATATATATATATCCGGCTGATCATATATATATATATATATATATATATATATATATATATATATATATATATATATATATATTAGTATAGGACAGACCCAGATCTCTCACCTCCTCTGCCAAAGTTACTGAGGTCGTTGGGTCCCCCGGAGCCACTATTGACAGGCAGGCTGGTTGCAGGCCAGGAGTCAGCCAGCCACGGGTAGCCTGCGTCACTGGCATTCAGCAGGCCTGGTCGGCTAGGAGGAGACACAGGGGATGTTAGACATGGAAACACTGGTCATAGTTAGGAATAGTAATAGGTAAAAGTTGTCTTAAAGTTGTACTAATGAGATCATTCAGAAACTGGATGTATGTACACAATGTTGCTCTCATTTAAAGTTAGAATTCATTCAGGCTACACTGCTCTGTATCTGTCCTTTTGTCCTGCTCTCTCACTCTGACACACACACAATAACACCAACCCACACAATAACACACACACACATAATACACACACATTAATTAATACACACACACACACAATAACACCAACCCACACAATAACACACACACATAATACACACACACACTATTATTTTTATATTTAACCTTTATTTAGCTAGGCAAGTCAGTTAAGAACAAAATCTTATTTACAATGACCCGGGCCAAACCCTAACCCGGACGACGCTGGGCCAATTATGCACCACCCTATGGGACTCAATCGCGGCCGGTTGTGATACAGCCTGGAAACGAACCAGGGTCTGTACTGACACCTCTAGCACTGAGATGCAGTGCCTTAGACACTGTGCCACTCGGGAGCCAATTAATACACACACAAACATTTTAATACACACACACAAATACACACACACACACACACACACACACGGTAATACACACACACACACACATTAATATACACACACATTAATATACACACACACGTTAATACACACACACACACACACATATTAATACACACACAAACATTTTAATGCACACACACACACACACATACACACACACACACACACACACATACACACACACACACACACACACACACGGTAATACACACACACACACACACACACATTAATATACACACACAGTAATATACACACACACACACACACACACACACACACACACACACACACACAGTAATGCACACACACACACACACACACACATTAATATACACACACAGTGATATACACACACACACACACACACACACACACACACACACACACACTAATACACGCACACACATTAATACACAAACACACACACACTGCATAGTCACACATCATTCTTCCACCCCCACATAGACACATTCACAGATAACCTTGTTCATTAACATCCATTGATCCCATCAACCCCTTGTGGTGATGCCTTAGTTGATTGGCTGTCCTCCAGACCCAGCCCGAAACCCTCTCCCCTCTCCCAGATCAACTTGTGGGCTGCTGCAGCCTGTGGGATGGATGGATGTACCGGGGCTGGCTCCATTTAACAGGTGTTGGGAGTCACTCCCATGGGTGTGGGGGCCATCAAAATCTCCCATTAGGACTTGAACCTGTCACGGGTGACTGCTGGGAGGCCTTTAGGGCCACTTTACTGTACAATCACGTCTCAGCCTCATTACCACGGGCAACACAGATGGAACTAGATGAGATATGAGAGATGGAGCTAAATGTCTTTGTTTGTGTGTCAGTACATTGGTACCACACTAGTTTCCAACGGCTGAACCATACAGATGGATTCATATTTTCTACTGAATGTACTATAATCTAGAAATGTATCAATAGTGTTATTTTTCTGCCCAGGGTAAGGAGAGGATTCAAAGACAGTGCTGTTTGTCTACAGACAAAAGCATCCCGGCAGAGTGTGGAATGAGAGGTTGAACTGAGCTGTTCAAGGTCTCCACAGCAGCAGCAGCAAGCTAGAGCTTTCCCTCTCTTATCCCTGAGAAATAGCTGGCTGCCACGGTCGGTCAGACAGGCAGCATCACATGATCAACCGGATGGTTTCTGCTAGAGGGAACATGGCACAACAACACCCCACTGCTAGTGCCCTTCAGTCTCTGTCTCTGTCTCTGTCTCTGTCTCAGTCTCTGTCTCTGTCTCAGTCTCTGACACGTTCAGTGCTACAGCCCAGCACCCTTAAAAGCTGTGACGTGCCTCATGCCTAACAGAGCTTTTGTCTCTGCTTCAGTGAGGTAATGTGATGTGCTGGCCCTGGGGAGAGGAGGGGGAGATGAGGGGGAGGGGAGAGCCCCAGGACATGGTCAGGTAATGGGCGCTCTGCAGTCAGTCTGTCCCTCAGCCACAGAGCCACAGGTTCTAATGATAAGAGTTGTTCCATGGATGGAGACTCCAAATGAACTGCAGCGCTGCAGAGACAGGAGGAAGGCGGGAGGGCTAAGAGCCCTCGCTGTGGTTCCTGAATGCCAAAACAGGCCCTCGGGGGGAAGGAGTCATTCAAATTGATGGCTGTGCATCAGAGACATGCACTTTTTATAGGGTAATACATCTCTTCCCCTACCACCTCCCCTTCTGTTTCTCACAGCGACACCCCCCCCCCTTTCTTCCTCTCCCTCCCAACCCATCTCTTTATAAACCCCATTTTCCTTTATTTTTTTCCACATATAGCTCTTGCTTTCATCCCTCCTCCTTTCCTCCCTCGCTCTCAACATCTGTCAGCCTACAGTTTCCTGGCAGTTGACAAAGAAAGAGAGAAATGGAGAGGGAGGGCCGTGTTCTCTCCTGTCGACTGCAGCTACAGTGCACCACGAAAGACCTTGTATATAGAAAAATACTATACTACTGTCTCAGTACCAGCCCTACAGCCCTACAGCCCTACAGACCTACAGCCCTACCCACCCAATAACCCTCCACCATGCAGCACAGCGCAGAGAGACCAGAGAGACCATTTGGAAGACAAGGTGTTGACAATGGAAATGGCTGCCTCGTCCTTGTATTCCTCACAGGAAGCTGCTCCGGGAGAGGATAATTAGAATGAGAATGATTTCTATTGGGATTATTTGTTATATGCGATTCTGGGGGGAAATGGTCATACGTCTTCTGGAACCTCGACAAATTACGTTTAATCCTAGTTGAGTTCGGGGATGTATTGCAGCCTTGGCCATGATAAGATTTTGAATTCGTACTATTTTCCTGTCAGACTTGTTGGCTGTTTGTTATGGAAGGTAGCAAACCTGAGCAACCGCCCAGGATGCCTGATGCACAACGAGCCATAAACAAGCCAGACCAGAGATATTAATCCCAATACAACCCCATAGATCAGATGTGTTCATGCTACTGTGTTCATGCACGCCTACTGGTCAATACAACCCCCACTAAAAGCCTGCACATCCAATCACACTTAAGGCATGTTCAAACATGAATTTCCATTGGATATTTTCCGTTCATAGAGGCTTCTGTCACTTAGCTTCTGAGTCCTGTCATATCAAGGAATCTCCATAGTAACAGTGTTGCCACAACCCGTTGGCTGCTGTGCTGTGCTCAACCCACTCTCTATAGAATCTGCTCAGGCTAAAATATTGATCAGCGCTGAGATAGTTATTACTAGCTCCTAATTACCATCTCGCTATTGGCAGGGTAGAAGGAATGAGCCTTTTATGAATTTCACATGAGCAGCCAAAGTCAAGCCATCCAAGTGTAGCAATCTGCAGCCTATTCATCTTCCATGAATCATTTATTCTGTGATCGATTAAGTGATTTGTTCAGTCAGGGCAATTTGGCAGCAGCCAATGAGGAGCTGGGAACAGACGCGACTCCATTTGCTATTGTCTAATTAATGCAATAAACATCCCAGGTAACAAATGAACACATTTCCCTGTGATACTGGGCGGGTCACTCTCACTCTGCAGGGGCAGATGGGGTAGCTGCAACATCTGGGCTTTGATGTCACCACAGTGACTAACGACCAGGACCAGGGCTTTGATGTCACCATAGTAACTAATGACCAGGACCAGGGCTTTGATGTCACCACAGTGACTAACGCCCAGGACCAGGGCTTTGATGTCACCACAGTGACTAACGCCCAGGACCAGGGCTTTGATTTCACCACAGTGACTAAAGACCAGGACCAGGGCTTTGATGTCACCACAGTGACTAACGACCAGGACCAGGGCTTTGATGTCACCACAGTGACTAATGACCAGGACCAGGGCTTTGATGTCACCACAGTGACTAACGTCCAGGACCAGGGCTTTGATGTCACCACAGTGACTAACGTCCAGGACCAGGGCTTTGATGTCACCACAGTGACTAACGCCCAGGACCAGGGCTTTGATGTCACCACAGTGACTAACGACCAGGACCAGGGCTTTGATGTCACCACAGTGACTAACGACCAGGACCAGGGCTTTGTGCTAGCTAGACAAACACACCTAGCTCCAGACTTACTGCATCCTACCACTCTGTTGCTGTGTAGAAATGTCTCCCCCACTGACTTAAGCTATGACAAATATAGAGTGCCACAAATACAGACCCCTCCGATTCAATCATCCGGGCTGAGAATCAGAACCACTTATGTGGAAAACTGAAGGAAAAACACCACAACAGAAAATAGATGAGAGAAGACATGGCAAGTGGCGTGGTTAATTCTTTGAGTGCTTGCTGGCGGCACTGGCAGAAATATGGGCGAGCATGCACATCGACACACTACACACACACTACTCACACACACACACTGCTCGCACACACACTGCTCACACACACACTGCTCGCACACACACACACACACACACACACACACACACACACACACACACACACACACACACACACACACACACACACACACACACACACACACACACACACACACACACACACACACACACACACAGAGAAAAACAAACTCATATACATATACACACAGTAGATTAAATCCTGGAAAAACAAACTCTCACAGAAACACAGACTCTGAATAAGTTTAGAATCTCAGACGAGTGTGTGAGCTCTGTGTGGATTTACCTATCTACCAGAGCAGTAGAGAGACAGAAGTCCGGACTCCTCTGGGGAGCCTCCTGAATCTCTACAAAGGCTCAGTAACGGGTGTTATTGAGATAGGCCCTACTCTCTGCAACCACTCTCTCTCCCACCACACACACACACACACACACACACACACACACACACACACACACACACACACACACACACACACACATACACACACACACACACACACACAATCACACACACACACACACACACACACACACACACACACACACACACACACACACACACAGGCACACACACACAGACACACACAGAGAGAGAGCGAGCAGGCTGTGTGGGGTGCAGCAGGGATACCTCCACACCTCTCCCCTGGGTAATTATTTTGACATTATTACATGTGCTCGGATCTCAGTCGCCTTGGCAAAGTGACAGGCAAGTGTATCACTCCAGGGGGCTTCTGGGTTATCTGTAGCCGGCAGGAGAAGATAAATGACAAAATAAAAGCTCTCTCTGCTTAAATTGTTTCTACTAATTCTGTGGGGGAGATTTATGAGTCTATCTATTGATGCGTGAACGGAGATAGTAATGTATGTTTGCACACAGATCTGTGTGCGACGTAAACACGTAGGTATTGGTTATCTATAGATCCATCAGTCATCTATCAGCGTTAGAGCAGGCTTGCTCAGTGCAGCGCAGACATACTACATACTTTAGGAAGATGAGCCAAGGGTACTATAGTGAAGATGTGTAAAGTCCAGGACAGAGGTCAGCACAGCTTTAGATGCATGTTGTTGATAATAACACCGTTATGGTCTAATGCTATAGCATAATGTTATAGTCTAATGGTATAGTCTAATATTATAGTATAATGACATAAGAAATGGTATAGTCTAATATTATATGTTAATGTTATAGCATAATGTTATAGCATAATGGTATAGTCTAATGTTATAGCATAATGTTATAGCATGGTGTCATAAGAAATGGTATAGTCTAATGCCATAAGAAATGTTATAGTCTAATGTTATATGTTAATGTTATAGCATAATGTTATAGTCTAATGTTATAGTATAATGTTATAGCATAATGTCATAAGAGATGGTATAGTCTAATGTTATATGTTAATGTTAGCCTAATGTTATAGCATAATGTTATAGTCTAATGTTATATGTTAATGTTAGCCTAATGTTATAGCATAATGTTATAGTCTAATGTTTTATGTTAATGTTAGCCTAATGTTATAGCATAATGTTATAGTCTAATGTAAGTTTAATGTTATAGTCTAATGTTATAGCATAATGTTATAGTCTAATGTAAGTTTAATGTTATAGTCTAATGTCATAAGAAATGTTATAGCATAATGTTATAGTCTAATGTCATAAGAAATGTCATTGTATAATGTTATAGTCTAATGTTAAAGTCTAATGTTAAAGCATAATGTAATAGCATAATGTTAGTCTAATGTCATACGAAATTTATAGTCTAATGTTATATCATTATGTTATAGTCTAATGTTAATTCATACTGTTCTAGTTCAATGTTATAGTCTAATGTTATATCATACTGTTATAGTTTAATGTTATATCATTATGTTATAGTCTTATGTTATAGTCTCATGTTATAGCATAATGTTATAGTCTCATGTTATAGCATAATGTTATAGTCTCATGTTATATCATTATGTTATAGTCTTATGTTATAGTCTCATGTTATAGCATAATGTTATAGTCTCATGTTATAGCATAATGTTATAGTCTCATGTTATAGCATAATGTTATAGCATAATGTTATAGTCTCATGTTATAGTCTCATGTTATAGCATAATGTTATAGTCGCATGTTATAGCATAATGTTATAGTCTCATGTTATAAAATAATGTTATAGTCTCATGTTATAGCATAATGTTATAGTCTCATGTTATAGTCTCATGTTATAGCATAATGTTATAGCATAATGTTATAGTCTCATGTTATAGCATAATGTTATAGCATAATGTTATAGTCTCATGTTAAAGCATAATGTTATAGTCTCATGTTAAAGCATAATGTTATAGTCTCATGTTATAGCATAATGTTATAGTCTCATGTTATAGCATAATGTTATAGCATAATGTTATAGTCTCATGTTATAGCATAATGTTATAGCATAATGTGATAGTCTCATGTTATAGCATAATGTTATAGCATAATGTTATAGTCTCATGTTATAGCATAATGTTATAGCATAATGTGATAGTCTCATGTTAAAGCATAATGTTATAGCATTATGTTATAGTCTCATGTTATAGCATAATGTTATAGCATAATGTTATAGTCTCATGTTATAGCATAATGTTATAGTCTCATGTTATAGCATAATGTTATAGCATAATGTTATAGTCTCATGTTATAGCATAATGTTATAGCATAATGTTATATTCTCATGTTATAGCATAATGTTATAGCATAATGTTATATTCTCATGTTATAGCATAATGTTATAGTCTCATGTTATAGCATAATGTTATAGTCTCATGTTATAGCATAATGTTATAGTCTCATGTTATAGCATAATGTTATAGCATAATATTATAGTCTCATGTTATAGCATAATGTTATAGCATAATGTTATAGCATAATGTTATAGTCTCATGTTATAGCATAATGTTATAGCATAATGTTATATTCTCATGTTATAGCATAATGTTATAGCATAATGTTATAGCAAAATGCTTGACTGGGTTGCTGGGTTTTCACAGTCTGATGGAGGTGGTTTGAAAGCCCTTCAGAATAGAGGTGATGTGTTGTGTATGCTGTTGGTTTTGATTGGCAGAGTGATGACAGGTGTGATGTTGTTTGGCTCTATGTGTGGAGAGAAGGGCTCTCAGTGTCCCTGATGGAACACTGACGGGTAGAACACTCACCTTCCATTGCTCATCAGACCCCCGTCAACACGCTGGAACGTCACTGGGGTCAGAGTGGAGGAGAGGAGAGAGGGAGCGCCACGACATAAAAGGAGAGAAAAGACAAAGCAATTTGTTTGACTTTTCATATACTTTCAATGACATTGATGACCACATCAGGGATGCATTGCCAACACTAATACCGGTTGATCAGAGAGAGTTCTGATGGTTTTAGCCCCCAACCATTATCAGGAATTATTCTTGTGAACGATCGCACCACTGCACCCAATGTGTCCTTCCAGTGTCTTCTGTAGCTGGCTGGATATTGATGGCTTCCCTAAGGGATGCAGAGGCCCCACAGTGTCCATTCTTATCATGGAAATTATAACAAGGATGCTGTGAATAAGGTAGCAGATTGCATTGCTTTGCATAAAGTGACACGTAATGTGTTTTTCTCAAAGACAAGATTCTTGATGAGAACAGAAACTCATTTCATCTCCCATTTTTTGGTTTGAATCATTATCAGATTTTTGATTAAATCTCGGCCAAAATAAAAATGATTAGAAAAGGCAGAGGGCTCATTAATCAGGTAGAATTAGATGTGTGGGGGCTGGAAGGAAGTGAGTTACAGATCTCTCTAGCAGCAGGGTACACTGACTAGCATGACTCTCAGAAGCCATCTACAGATAATAAATAAGAGTCTTTGTCAGCAGCTAGTAAAACTGTTGCAGCTCAGCGTAAGAGAACGTTTCATCTCTGCTCAACACAGATGATGGACGTCAATGGATCACAGGAAATTGAAAAAAAGAGAGAAAGAACCATAGAGTTTTGTAAATCACCCTGTGCGGATGACAGAGGAAATCACCCCGTGCGGTTGACAGAGGGGGAGAAGGAAAAAACAGAAACCTACATGAGTCGAGAAGGAGCTGAGAGTAATGTGGCTTATTTAATAATTTCCTGTGATCCATTGACGTTTTGCACGCTCAGTCATCTGATGTCTTATTGTCATCATCTGTGTTGAGCAGAGATGAAACGTTCTCTTACGCTGAGCTGCAACAGTTTTACTAGCTGCTGACAAAGACCCAAATGTTGTTCCCTAGATGGAGATTAAAGGGAGGAGGGCTGAACATTTCTTCCCTCCTCTCCTCCACTCAGGTTTATTTTCCAACAAGCCAAGGCACGGGCAAAATAAAGTATTCAGAGAATACAGGAAGAAAGGAGGAGAGGAGATAAAAATAAAAATAAAATGTGATAGTGTGACACAGAGAGTGCTGCTGGTAGGACAACCTCTTCACTTTGTCATCAACCAACCAAAACACTTTTACCACAATCCTTCTGGAACTGTACACTGGCATGTTGCAGTATATAAGTGAAAAACCAACCCCAACACAGTAATGACCTAAAAGAAGAAAACTCCGTCAAAACATTACTGTTATTTTGCTTCAATCATTCCACACTAGCTTATTTACATACTTTGACAGTGGATCTCCAAAAGAAAATGGTTGACATTCCTTATTCACCATTACTCTATAGCTACTTCTCTTTATTCCACTAGCAAGAAACACATCTCTCTCTCCCTATCTCCGCTCTCTCTCTCCTATCTCTCCTACAGTATCTCTCTCCTACAGTATCTCTCACTCCTATCTCTCATCTCTCACTCTCCTACAGTATCTCTCTCTCTCCTATCTCTCCTACAGTATCTCTCTCCTATCTCTCCTACAGTATCTCTCTCTCTCCTATCTCTCCTACAGTATCTCTCTCCTATCTCTCCTACAGTATCTCTCTCTGTCTGATATCTCTCCTACAGTATCTCTCTCTCTCTTCTATAGTATCTCTCTCTCTCCTATCTCTCCTACAGAATCTCTCTCTCTATCTCTCCTACAGTATCTCTCACTCCTATCTCTCATCTCTCACTCTCCTACAGTATCTCTCTCTCTCCTATCTCTCCTACAGTATCTCTCTCCTATCTCTCCTACAGTATCTCTCTCTGTCTCATATCTCTCCTACAGTATCTCTCTCTCTCTTCTATAGTATCTCTCTCTCTCCTATCTCTCCTACAGAATCTCTCTCTCTATCTTTCCTACAGTATCTCTCTCTCCTATCTCTCCTACAGTATCTCTCTCTCTTGCTCTATTTCCTAGGAGGAAGAAGAGGAGCGAGAAGAGAATAGGGAGGCTGATACTGTGCTCTGCGGTGGGGAGGCCTCTGATGTGCCTATCTTTGCTCAGACACATGTATTCTCCGCTGTGGAGGACTTTAATGTTAGCCAGCCTGACGTGGCTGTGCCCTGCTCCTTCCTCCAGATAAGGACTTTCTCCAATATGAATAGGGATGAATCCTCTTTAATAAGTATTAAGGGGTGAGGATATAATCAACGTATAAAATCCCGTCAAATCTTCTTCCCTGCTGGTCGCGTGCCTCGAAAACCCGTGATTTACCTCTCCTGTATGACAGCTTTACTGTAGGAGTCAGGGACAGACAGTAGGACACTGTGTGTGGGCATCACCTCATCTCCTAGCTAACATCCTAAATGACACACTACCTCACTCATACACTCAGTGACATTAAAATACAACCACCAAAATATTAATATCTAAACCAGTCCTCCTCGTCCCCTTCAGTCCTTGACTCATTGTTCTCTCCCGGTGGACACCACCCTGATCCTCTAGCCTCAGTGCAGTGTGCTTACAATCTAATACACACACTCTTCAGTTTCACTAGTACGTTTGAGTGGAACACTTATCTTCCAGCGGCCAGAGCAAAAGGTGAGAATAGGGAGTGGGTGATTGTCTACAGGAAGATCGGGCAGAGGAGCAGGGGGTGTATCACAGAGAGAATGTGTTGCCTGGAGTGGCTAAGCTACAGCCAGGACCACAGCCAGCCTCCCTGCACTGGCCTTATCTCCGTCACACTGCTGGTACAGGACCAGTAGAGAAGAACCCCAGTCTGAGGAACTCATTTCATATGTAATGGACTCTGTTCTCCTCAATTCATCTATATCTCTCCAGGAGAGTACAGTGAGCAGACAGAGGCTTTTCTCTCCTGTATTTACAGTTTCTTTCATCGAGAGACAGAGGCTGATTGCCTGCTTGCTCAACATTGGTGCCAGTCAGGTCCACTTTGGGAGAGCATGTACTGATACTCCTTTACAGTATAGGGGGCTAACATTGTTACAGTTGTCAATTTAACTGCAATGAACCAATTAGTCCATGGTGTATAAAGTACCAGAGCCACTTAATGCTATGAAGAGAGATAAAGAAGACTACCAGAGTAGCCAATGAGGATATTTTAGAAGGGCAACATAATCACATATATAATCCCAATCAACACCAACACCTGTAAAAAGAGAATCACCCCTTCAAGCCCAATGCATACCTCACAGGAACATCAAAGAGGAGAGTGAAGAGTCTTCAGGACGCATACCCACTACTATCAAAGAGGGGAGTACAGAGTATTTAAGGAGGAATACCCACTACTATCAAAGAGGAGAGTGAAGAGTCTTTAAGGACGAATACCCACTACTATCAAAGAGAGGAGTACAGAGTCTTTAAGGACGAATACTCACTACCATCAAAGAGGAGAGTGAAGAGTCTTTAAGGAGGAATACCCACTACGATCAAAGAGGAGAGTGAAGAGTCCTTAAGGAGGAATACCCACTACTATCAAAGAGGAGAGTGAAGAGTCTTTAAGGAGGAATACCCACTACTATCAAAGAGGAGAGTGAAGAGTCCTTAAGGAGGAATACCCACTACTATCAAAGAGGAGAGTGAAGAGTCTTTAAGAAGGAATACCCACTACTATCAAAGAGGAGAGTGAAGAGTCTTTAAGGAGGAATACCCACTAATATCAAAGAGGGGAGTACGGAGTCTTTAATGATGAATACCCACTACTATCAAAGAGGAGAGTGAAGAGTCTTTAAGGAGGAATACCCACTACTATCAAAGAGGAGAGTGAAGAGTCTTTAAGGAGGAATACCCACTAATATCAAAGAGGGGAGTACGGAGTCTTTAATGATGAATACCCACTACTATCAAAGAGGAGAGTGAAGGGTCTTTAAGGAGGAATACCCACTACTATCAAAGAAGAGAGTGAAGAGTCTTTAAGGAGGAATACCCACTACTATCAAAGAGGAGAGTACAGAGTCTTTAAGGAGGAACACCCACTACTATCAAAGAGGAGAGGGAAGAGTCTTTAAGGAGGAATACCCACTACGATCAAAGAGGAGAGTACAGAGTCTTTAAGGACGAATACCCACTACTATCAAAGAGGAGAGTGAGGAGTCTTTAAGGAGGAATACCCACTACTATCAAAGAGGAGAGTGAAGAGCCTTTAAGGAGGAACACCCACTACTATCAAAGAGGGGAGTGAAGAGTCTTTAAGGAGGAATACCCACTACTATCAAAGAGGAGAGTGAAGAGTCTTTAAGGAGGAACACCCACTACTATCAAAGAGGAGAGTGAAGAGTCTTTAAGGAGGAACACCCACTACCATCAAAGAGAAGAGGGAAGAGTCTTTAAGGAGGAATACCCACTACGATCAAAGAGGAGAGTACAGAGTCTTTAAGGACGAATACCCACTACTATCAAAGAAGAGAGTGAGGAGTCTTTAAGGAGGAATACCCACTACTATCAAAGAGGAGAGTGAAGAGCCTTTAAGGAGGAACACCCACTACTATCAAAGAGGGGAGTGAAGAGTCTTTAAGGAGGAATACCCACTACTATCAAAGAGGAGAGTGAAGAGTCTTTAAGGAGGAACACCCACTACTATCAAAGAGAAGAGGGAAGAGTCTTTAAGGAGGAATACACACTACTATCAAAGAGGAGAGTACAGAGTCTTTAAGGACGAATACCCACTACTATCAAAGAGGAGAGTGAGGAGTCTTTAAGGAGGAATACCCACTACTATCAAAGAGGAGAGTGAAGAGTCTTTAAGGAGGAATACCCACTACTATCAAAGAGGGGAGTGAAGAGTCTTTAAGGAGGAATACCCACTACTATCAAAGAGGAGAGTGAAGAGTCTTTAAGGAGGAATACCCACTAATATCAAAGAGGGGAGTACGGAGTCTTTAATGATGAATACCCACTACTATCAAAGAGGAGAGTGAAGGGTCTTTAAGGAGGAATACCCACTACTATCAAAGAGGAGAGTGAAGAGTCTTTAAGGAGGAATACCCACTACTATCAAAGAGGAGAGTGAAGAGTCCTTAAGGAGGAATACCCACTACTATCAAAGAGGAGAGTGAAGAGTCTTTAAGAAGGAATACCCACTACTATCAAAGAGGAGAGTGAAGAGTCTTTAAGGAGGAATACCCACTAATATCAAAGAGGGGAGTACGGAGTCTTTAATGATGAATACCCACTACTATCAAAGAGGAGAGTGAAGGGTCTTTAAGGAGGAATACCCACTACTATCAAAGAGGAGAGTGAAGAGTCTTTAAGGAGGAATACCCACTAATATCAAAGAGGGGAGTACGGAGTCTTTAATGATGAATACCCACTACTATCAAAGAGGAGAGTGAAGGGTCTTTAAGGAGGAATACCCACTACTATCAAAGAAGAGAGTGAAGAGCCTTTAAGGAGGAATACCCACTACTATCAAAGAGGAGAGTACAGAGTCTTTAAGGAGGAACACCCACTACTATCAAAGAGGAGAGGGAAGAGTCTTTAAGGAGGAATACCCACTACGATCAAAGAGGAGAGTACAGAGTCTTTAAGGACGAATACCCACTACTATCAAAGAGGAGAGTGAGGAGTCTTTAAGGAGGAATACCCACTACTATCAAAGAGGAGAGTGAAGAGCCTTTAAGGAGGAACACCCACTACTATCAAAGAGGGGAGTGAAGAGTCTTTAAGGAGGAATACCCACTACTATCAAAGAGGAGAGTGAAGAGTCTTTAAGGAGGAACACCCACTACTATCAAAGAGGAGAGTGAAGAGTCTTTAAGGAGGAACACCCACTACCATCAAAGAGAAGAGGGAAGAGTCTTTAAGGAGGTATACCCACTACGATCAAAGAGGAGAGTACAGAGTCTTTAAGGACGAATACCCACTACTATCAAAGAGGAGAGTGAGGAGTCTTTAAGGAGGAATACCCACTACTATCAAAGAGGAGAGTGAAGAGCCTTTAAGGAGGAACACCCACTACTATCAAAGAGGGGAGTGAAGAGTCTTTAAGGAGGAATACCCACTACTATCAAAGAGGAGAGTGAAGAGTCTTTAAGGAGGAACACCCACTACTATCAAAGAGAAGAGGGAAGAGTCTTTAAGGAGGAATACACACTACTATCAAAGAGGAGAGTACAGAGTCTTTAAGGACGAATACCCACTACTATCAAAGAGGAGAGTGAGGAGTCTTTAAGGAGGAATACCCACTACTATCAAAGAGGAGAGTGAAGAGTCTTTAAGGAGGAATACCCACTACTATCAAAGAGGGGAGTGAAGAGTCTTTAAGGAGGAATACCCACTACTATCAAAGAGGGGAGTGAAGAGTCTTTAAGGAGGAATACCCACTAGCATCAAAGAGGAGAGTGAAGAATCCTTAAGGAGGAATACCCACTACTATCAAAGAGGAGAGTGAAGAGTCTTTAAGGAGGAATACCCACTACTATCAAAGAGGGGAGTGAAGAGTCTTTAAGGAGGAATACCCACTAGCATCAAAGAGGAGAGTGAAGAGTCCTTAAGGAGGAATACCCACTACTAACAAAGAAGAGAGTGAAGAGTCTTTAAGGAGGAATACCCACTAATATCAAAGAGGGGAGTACGGAGTCTTTAATGATGAATACCCACTACTATCAAAGAGGAGAGTGAAGGGTCTTTAACCTCTTTGATCTCTAGGGGCGCTATTTCCTTTTTGGATAAAAAACGTTCCCGTTTTAAGCGTGATATTTTGTCACGAAAAGATGCTCGACTATGCATATTCTTGACAGTTTTTGAAAGAAAACACTCTGAAGTTTCAGAATCTGCAAAGATATTGTCTGTAAGTGCCCCAGAACTCATTCTACAGGCGAAACCAAGATGATGCGTCAACCAGGAAATGAGCAGATTTCTGAAGCTCTCTTTTCCATTGTCTCCTTATATGGCTGTGATTGCGCAAGGAATGAGCCTACACTTTCTGTCGTTCTCCCAAGGCGTTAGCAGCATTGTGACGTATTTGTAGGCATATCATTGGAAGATTGACCATAAGAGACTACATTTTCCAAGTGTCCGCCTGGTGTCCCTGCGTCGAAATTGGAGCGTAAAGCCAGGTGCAATTATTTTTCCATTTGAGAGCAAGGAGAAACCAGGCTTCCAGGAAGGAT
>NC_092170.1:32376997-32471997 GCF_045791955.1 Oncorhynchus clarkii lewisi
CCTAACCCTAACCCTAACCCTAACTCTAGTCTCAACCATAACCCTAACACTAGCCCTAACACGCAACCCTAACACTAACACTCAACCCTAACTCTAGCCTTAACTCTAACTCTAATACCCAACCCTAAATCTAGCCTCAAACCTAACTCTAACCCTCAAATCTAACCCTAACCCTCAACCCTAACTCTAACCCTCAAACCTAACCCTCAACCCTAACCTAACCCTCAACCCTAACTCTAGACTCAACTCTAGCTCTAGCCTCAACTCTAACTCTAACCCTCAAAGCTAACCCTCAACCCTAACTTTAGCCTCACGCCTAAAACTCATCCTAAACCAAAGCCTCAACCCTAATCCTAACACTCATCGTAACCTTAACCCTCAACCCTAACCCCAACCCTAACCCTAACACTCAACCCTAACTCTAGCCTCAACACTAACCCAAAACGTAGCCCTAACCCTCAACCCTAACCCTAGCCCTAACTACCAGCCCTAACTCTAACCCTAACACTCAACCATAACCCTAACACCCAACCCTAACTCTAGCCTCAACCCTAACCCAAAACTTAGCCCTAACCCTCAACCCTAACCCTAGCCCTAACAACCAGCCCTAACTCTATCCCTAACACTCAACCATAACCCTAACACCCAACCCTAACTCTAGTCTCAACCCTAACACTCAACCCTAGCCTTAGCACTCAAGCCTAACCCTCAACCATGACTCTAGCCTCAACCCTAACTCTAACCCTAAACCCTAACCATCAACTCTAGCCTCAACCCTAACCCTAACTCTAACCCTCAAAACTAACCCTGAACGTTTACTCTAACCCTCAACCCTAACCCTAACCCTAACCCTAACTCTAGACTCAACCATAACCCTAACACTCATCCTAACCCTAACCCTCAACCCTAACCCTAACCCTAACCCTAACTCTAGTCTCAACCATAACCCTAACACTAGCCCTAACACGCAACCCTAACACTAACACTCAACCCTAACTCTAGCCTTAACTCTAACTCTAATACCCAACCCTAAATCTAGCCTCAAACCTAACTCTAACCCTCAAATCTAACCCTAACCCTCAACCCTAACTCTAACCCTCAAACCTAACCCTCAACCCTAACCTAACCCTCAACCCTAACTCTAGACTCAACTCTAGCTCTAGCCTCAACTCTAACTCTAACCCTCAAAGCTAACACTCAACCCTAACTTTAGCCTCACGCCTAAAACTCATCCTAAACCAAAGCCTCAACCCTAATCCTAACACTCATCGTAACCTTAACCCTCAACCCTAACCCCAACCCTAACTCTAACACTCAACCCTAACTCTAGCCTCAACCCTAACCTAACCCTCAGCCCTAACCCTCAACCCTAACCCTCACCCCTAACTACCAACCTAACCCTCAACTCTAACCCTCAACCCTAACTCTAACCCTCAAACCTAAACTCCACACTAACTATTGCCTCAACACTAACTCAACACTAACTCATCCTAAACCAAAGCCTAACCCTAATCCTAACACCATCGTAACCCTAACCCTCACTCCTAACCCCAACCCTAACCCTAACACTCAACCCTAACTCTAGCCTCAACCCTAACACTCAACCCTATTTCTAACCCTCAAGCCTAACCCTCAACCATAACTCTAACCCTCATTCCTTACCCTAACCCTAATCCTAACCCTAACCCTAACTCTAGCACTCAACCCTAACCCTAGCACTCAAACCTAACTCCCTCAACTCTAACCCTCAAGCCTAACTCTAGCGCTAACCCTCAACCCTAACCCTAACCCTAACCCTAACCCTAACTCTAGCCGCAAACCTATCTCGAACCCTCATTTCTAACCATCAGCCTAACTCTAGCCTCATCCTAACCCTAACCCTCAACCCTAACCCTAACCCTAACCCTCCAACTCTAACCCTCATTCCTAACCCTCAACCATAACCCTATCCTAACCCTAACCCTCAACCCTAACTCTAACACTCAACCCTAACTCTAGCCTCAACCCTAACTCCCACCCTATTTCTAACCCTCAACCCTACCTCTGGCCTCAACCCCAACTCTATCCCTCAAACCTAACCCTAACCCTAACTTTAGCCTCAAACCCTCAAACCCTCACTCCTAACCCTCACTCCTAACCCTCACTCCTAACCCTAACCCTAACCCTAACTCTAGACTCAACCCTAACTCTAGCCTCAACTCTAACCCTAACCTAACTCTAGCCCTAACCCTAACCCCCTCAACCCTAACTCAACTTAGCCTAACCCCCAAAATGAACCCTCAAACCTCAACCCTAACCCTCAACCCAAACTCTACGCCTCAACCCTATCTCTAACCCTCAACCCTAACCCTCAACTCTAACTCTAGCCTCTAACCCTCAAGCCTAACTCTAGCCCTAACCCTCAACCCTCAAGCCTAACTCTAGCCTCAACCTAACCCTCACCCTCAACTCAACCCTCAACTCTAACTCAAGCTTCAAATCTAACCCTTAACCCTAACCCTCAACCCTAACCCTCAACTAGAGGTCGACCGATTATGATTTTTCAACGCCGATACCGATGACGATTATTGGAGGACCAAAAAAAGCCGGTACTGATTAATCTTATTATTATTAATTTTTTTAAATAATGACAATTACAACAATACTGAATGAACACTTATTTTAACTTAATATAATACATCAATAAAATCAATTTAGCCTCAAATAAATAATGAAACATGTTCAATTTAGTTTAAATAATGCAAAAACAAAGTGTTGGAGAAGAAAGTAAAAGTGTAATATGTGCCATGTAAGAAAGCTAACGTTTAAGTTCCTTGCTCAGAACATGAGAACATATGAAAGCTGGTGGTTCCTTTTAACATGAGTCTTCAATATTCCCAGGTAAGACGTTTTAGGATGTAGCTATTATAGGAATTATAGGACTATTTATCTGTACCATTTGTATTTCATTAACCTTTGACTATTGGATGTTCTTATAGGCACTTTAGTATTGCCAGTGTAACAGTATAGCTTCCGTCCCCCTCCTCGCTCCTACCTGGGCTCGAACCAGGAACACATCGACAACAGCCACCCTCGAAGCAGCATTACCCAAGCAGAGCAAGGGGAACAACCACTCCAAGTCTCAGAGCGAGTGACGTTTGAAACGCTATTAGCGCGCACCCAGCTAACTAGCTAGCCATTTCACATCGGTTACACCAGCCTAATCTCGGGAGCTGATAGGCTTGAAGTCATAAACAGGGTTGTGCTTGCGAAGAGCTGCTGGCAAAACGCACGAAAGTGCTGTTTGAATGAATTCTTACGAGCCTGCTGCTGCCTACCATCGCTCAGTCAGACTGCTCTATCAAATCATAGACATAGGTCATTAATATGGTCGAATCCGGAAACTATCATCTCGAAAACAAGACGTTTATTCTTTCAGTGAAATACGGAACCGTTCCGTATTGTATCTAATGGGTGGCATCCATAAGTCTAAATATTCCTGTTACATTGCACAACCTTCAATGTTATGTTATAATTACGTAAAAGATTCTGGCAAATTAGGCACCCCAAACTGTTGCATATACACTGACTCTGCGTGCAATGAACGCAAGAGAAGTGACACAATTTCACCTGGTTAATATTGCCGGCTAACCTGGATTTCTTTTAGCTAAATATGCAGGTTTAAAAACTCTAACTCTAACCCTCAACTCTAACCCTCAACCCTAACTCTAACCCTCAAACCTAAACTCCACACTAACTATTGCCTCAACACTAACTCAACACTAACTCATCCTAAACCAAAGCCTCAACCCTAATCCTAACACTCATCGTAACCTTAACCCTCACTCCTAACCCCAACCCTAACTCTAACACTCAACCATAACTCTAGCCTCAACCCTAACACTAACCCTCATTTCTAACCCTCAACCCTAACTCTAGCCTCACCCCTAACTCTAACCCTCATTCCTTACCCTCAACCCTAATCCTAACCCTCAACCCTAACTCTAGCACTCAAACCTAACTCTAGCACTCAAACCTAACTCTAGCCTCAACTCTAACCCTCAAGCCTAACTCTAGCGCTAACCCTCAACCCTAACCCTAAACCCTAAACCTCAATCCTAACTCTCAATGCAAACTCTAGCCGCAAACCTATCTCGAACCCTCATTTCTAACCATCAGCCTAACTCTAGCCTCATCATATCTCTAACCCTCAACCCTAACCCTCAACTCTAACTCTAGCCTCCAACTCTAACCCTCATTCCTAACCCTCAACCATAACCCTATCCTAACCCTAACCCTCAACCCTAACTCTAACACTCAACCCTAACTCTAGCCTCAACCCTAACTCCCACCCTCATTTCTAACCCTCAACCCTACCTCTGGCCTCAACCCCAACTCTATCCCTCAAACCTAACCCTCAACCCTAACTTTAGCCTCAAACCTAACTCAAACCCTCACTCCTAACCCTCACTCCTAACCCTCACTCCTAACCCTCAACCCTAACCCTAACTCTAGCACTCAACCCTAACTCTAGCCTCAACTCTAACCCTCAAGCCTAACTCTAGCCCTAACCCTCAACCCTAAACCTCAACCCTAACACTCAACTCTAACTCTAACCCCCAAAATGAACCCTCAAACCTCAACCCTAACCCTCAACCCAAACTCTACGCCTCAACCCTATCTCTAACCCTCAACCCTAACCCTCAACTCTAACTCTAGCCTCTAACCCTCAAGCCTAACTCTAGCCCTAACCCTCAACCCTCAAGCCTAACTCTAGCCTCAACCTAACCCTCACCCTCAACTCAACCCTCAACTCTAACTCAAGCTTCAAATCTAACCCTTAACCCTAACCCTCAACCCTAACCCTCAACTAGAGGTCGACCGATTATGATTTTTCAACGCCGATACCGATGACGATTATTGGAGGACCAAAAAAAGCCGGTACTGATTAATCTTATTATTATTAATTTTTTTAAATAATGACAATTACAACAATACTGAATGAACACTTATTTTAACTTAATATAATACATCAATAAAATCAATTTAGCCTCAAATAAATAATGAAACATGTTCAATTTAGTTTAAATAATGCAAAAACAAAGTGTTGGAGAAGAAAGTAAAAGTGTAATATGTGCCATGTAAGAAAGCTAACGTTTAAGTTCCTTGCTCAGAACATGAGAACATATGAAAGCTGGTGGTTCCTTTTAACATGAGTCTTCAATATTCCCAGGTAAGACGTTTTAGGATGTAGCTATTATAGGAATTATAGGACTATTTATCTGTACCATTTGTATTTCATTAACCTTTGACTATTGGATGTTCTTATAGGCACTTTAGTATTGCCAGTGTAACAGTATAGCTTCCGTCCCCCTCCTCGCTCCTACCTGGGCTCGAACCAGGAACACATCGACAACAGCCACCCTCGAAGCAGCATTACCCAAGCAGAGCAAGGGGAACAACCACTCCAAGTCTCAGAGCGAGTGACGTTTGAAACGCTATTAGCGCGCACCCAGCTAACTAGCTAGCCATTTCACATCGGTTACACCAGCCTAATCTCGGGAGCTGATAGGCTTGAAGTCATAAACAGGGTTGTGCTTGCGAAGAGCTGCTGGCAAAACGCACGAAAGTGCTGTTTGAATGAATTCTTACGAGCCTGCTGCTGCCTACCATCGCTCAGTCAGACTGCTCTATCAAATCATAGACATAGGTCATTAATATGGTCGAATCCGGAAACTATCATCTCGAAAACAAGACGTTTATTCTTTCAGTGAAATACGGAACCGTTCCGTATTGTATCTAATGGGTGGCATCCATAAGTCTAAATATTCCTGTTACATTGCACAACCTTCAATGTTATGTTATAATTACGTAAAAGATTCTGGCAAATTAGGCACCCCAAACTGTTGCATATACACTGACTCTGCGTGCAATGAACGCAAGAGAAGTGACACAATTTCACCTGGTTAATATTGCCGGCTAACCTGGATTTCTTTTAGCTAAATATGCAGGTTTAAAAACTCTAACTCTAACCCTCAGCCCTAACTCTAACCCTTATCCTAAACCTCAAGCCTCAAACATAGCCCTCAACCCTAACCCTCAACCCTAACTCGAGCCCTCAGCCCTAACTCTAACCCGCAACCCTAACTCTAACCCTTAAACCTAACTCTGACCCTCAACTCTAACTCTAGCCTCAATCCTAACCCTAACCCTCATCCTAACTGTCAACCCTAACTCTAACCCTCAAACCTAACTCTGACCCTCAACTCTAACTCTAGCCTCAAGCCTAACCCAAACCCTCATCCTAACTGTCAACCCTAACTCTAACCCAAGCCTGTTTGTCCACGATTGCAATATAGACCTAAATGGCTTGAGAGGTAGTAATTGAGGATATGCACCCCCTCGATGTGATCCAACTTATCTTCATTTGTTGTCCATCTCGCTTGTATTTTTCATATGG
The DNA here is from genome assembly GCF_045791955.1 of Oncorhynchus clarkii lewisi. Lineage (NCBI taxonomy): Eukaryota > Metazoa > Chordata > Actinopteri > Salmoniformes > Salmonidae > Oncorhynchus > Oncorhynchus clarkii. The sequence goes on from NC_092170.1 coordinate 32,383,437, forward strand.
CTGTATGGCATATGGCTGTAACATCAATCCCAAACTCGCCAGCATGTCTGTTCTCTTCCTAACCTGTAGTACAAACCCCAGGCCAGCAGTTTGAAACTGACCTCTGTCTCCCTCTCTCCGTTAGCCCACTATCAGCTAATTTCCTGGCGCTCACCACTTTCCCCACGGCGTGTGTCTGACAGCCAATTTTCACTGTGGCAGGGTACATCTATCTCCTGTTAGGCTGCATAGTAAAGGACCTGGTCAGAGGTGAGATCCCCCAGATACCACCACTCAGACTCACAACCAAGGACCCTCCACATCTTCATCAGACCTCTTTGGCTTCATAGGACTCTGGGGTCAGCTCTACTCTATGTAATTTATTCTGTGGGATCCAGGTCACAGCACAAATACCATGCATAACTCAATCCTGTGTTAACCAGATATGCTGAAACCAAGCTGTTAGCTGGACGATATTGTCAGAGTAACCTGGTTTTCATTATCTAATGACTATAAGATTGTTAACATTACAAAACTAAAACAAGATTGATTCAATTATAATAGCTAAACAGACATTCACGAGTTTAAGGACCAGACATGAAATGGGTTTAGGATATTTATTGAGGAAATTGAATGGATGGGGGAATGAGGACTCAATGGGGAAATGAGAATGGACCAGACAAAGCCAAGGGCTGCAGATGAAGGAGGGGTTGACTCTGTAGGGTTTGGCTTGGAGTCTCAGATAGACATCACTGTCGGGCCATGGTAGTTAGGCTGCTGTGGTGAAGGTGAAGGTGAAGGCAACCCCCCCCAAAGCTCCTTGACACAACCTAAGTGAAAGGAGGAGGGATGCGACACAAAACAGAGAGGAGGAACGACTGTTTGGTCAGGTTTAAGTAGGGTGGGAGTGGTAATTAAAGAGAGTAAGAACAGGTGTTGAGGCTGATTAGCAGTTAGTAGCAGCTGGAGCTTGTTTGACGAGTTACGTTTGAGGCAACTAGTAACAGTAAGTGTTGCAAACAGTAGTTGAGGCTGATTGGTTAGCAGCTGGTGCTCGTTGAGTTGCTAGGGAGCTGCGTTCAAGGCAGCTACAGTAGTTCATTGTTAAGTTCAAATCTGGTCCTTTCTTCTGAATTTTTGTTCATCATTAACACCATAAACAGATCAAATTCAAATTAACAGATAAATGGTACTTCAAGGTCTAATTTTCAGCATTTTGATATCGAGATATCGGGAAAACAGAGAAGAGAGTGCATGCTAAATCCTTTAGTTTGGGGCAGAGAGAGAGCAGTTTAAAGTATGAAACAGAAGATACATGTTGACAACAGCATGAACACAACTCCCAGAGGCCCTCACTGACTAAAGGTGTTACCAGTGAGTTGTGTGTCAAAAAGGAGAGATGCCAGACCAAAATCACTTTTTAGCCTAATGCAAGGTGAGATAAATTGGTTGTATAAGTTTGAAAATCCTTTTTAGTAATTGTATGCAACCTTTTAGTGCAGGTCCTTGATTCATAAAACCTGCCATACTCTATACAGAGTGAACGTCAATTTATCTTTGAATACATTACAATGGAATAAGCTAGACAATTCTCTCTTCATTCTTCCAACTTCATTCTCAGTCAGTCCTCCTGTCCTCCAGCTACACTCAGCTCTCAGGGTAAAAGTAGTCATTGGATCTGACCCCCAGTTCACACATATTAGCGTCCTACTCAACCTCACTGGTCCGCACCTCAGCATCACCACGATTGGCACTGACTTCCTGTTTATCCAAGCACCCCTCTGTTACTCCAGGCATGACATGTGTGCTGTCGCATAATCAGAGCGCTGTAGTGAGCTAGCAGTACTGCTGCTGCTGCAGTACAACACAAACCAAGCTGTAAATAAAGGGCAATGGTCAGTTTACACTACAGCCTAACAACTCAAAGGATTTGTTGTTTCAATACTTTTATGTCTGTAGTCTTTGATCCTCTGTTATGATGATATAGGCCTATTGTTATGAATAATGATCTAGGCGTAATGTTATGATGTGATGATATAGGCCTATTGTTGTGATGTGATGTGATGATGAATGCCTGATGATATAGTCAAATTGTTATGATGTGATGATATAGGCCTATTGTTATGAAGTAATGATATAGGCGTATTGTTATGACGGAACGATGTAGGCATATTGTTATGATGTGATGATGTAGGCCTATTGTTGTGCTGTGATGATGAAGGCCTATTGTTGTGCTGTGATGATGAAGGCCTATTGTTGTGCTGTGATGATGAAGGCCTATTGTTATGAAGTAATGATATAGGCATATTGTTATGATGTGATGATGAAGGCCTATTGTTATGATGTGATGATGAAGGTCTATTGTTATGAGGTGATGTGACAATGTAGGCCTATTGTTGTGCTGTGATGATGAAGGCCTATTGTTGTGCTGTGATGATGAAGGCCTATTGTTGTGCTGTGATGATGAAGGCCTATTGTTATGATGTGATGATGAAGGCCTATTGTTATGCTGTGATGATGAAGGCATATTGTTATGAGGTGATGATGAAGGCCTATTGTTATGATGTGATGATGAAGGCCTATTGTTATGATGTGATGATGAAGGTCTATTGCTATGCTGTGATGATGAAGGCCTATTGTTATGCTGTGATGATGAAGGCCTATTGTTATGCTGTGATGATGAAGGCCTATTGTTATGCTGTGATGATTCGGGCCTGTTGGATGTCACAGAGTCATGTAATTATCTGTCATATAATTCTGTAAAGATGAACTTAAGGTCAGTTAAATTAGGGAGACTCATGCTTGAGTTTGTATCTGATCGTTAGGACAGTGGGAAGACCAGATAACTTGGGCATTAAAAGTAGATCATAAAGTAATGAATACAGGAACACATTTTCCAAAAGAAGAGTTCCGTTATCATGGTGGCTACACACAGACACTGTAAATGAGTGTAAATATTTTCAGAATAAAGGGGACAAATCACGTTACATTTTTTTTTTGTCACATGAAGCATTTTTTTCCAATTAGTGATAGTAATTGGGGGGTGTGTGCAGGCAGCGCCCAGACACACAGAGGATAATCTGGCCTTTCTGTATTAGATGGGAAGTGGACCGTGAAAGTAATTGGTGAGTGTACCACAAATTGGATCTTAGTGTGATGTGGTTTTTATTCCTCTGAGGTAATATTTGCAAAGTGATTAGAACAATGCTGCTGCTGCAGATTTTCAATATGTTTTATTACATATGTGTAACATTTATGATCAAACGCTTAGCAGGTTTAGTAATCACTCAACTGTTTCCAAACTGTTTCCAATTAGAATTCAGATTAGACTGCTCTGAAATAAACTGGCAAATCAAGCATAACAAAAATGGATGTCAGGGTTGTTTTACAAGGAATCCCACAGAGACTAAAAAGGCTTATTTCTGTACCAGGGGTTCCTGTTAGGGCCGTTCTAAAACAGGTTTGAACCATCAAACGCTGTGTGAGGACTTTACAAATAACATGATTAGAGACAGATTCATTAGGCGGTATTACCGCTGTAACACTGTTGGGTAATGAGATGTGGTGCTGGAGCGGTAACCACCAGGGGTTTGATAAACCTGCCTGCCTCACACTGCTGTGACCCTGGGATAAAAAAAAATTGAGACATTGGAATATCTGCAGCCGGCGGAACACCATGGAACACCAAGGAACACAGAGAAACACAGAGAAACACAGAGAAACACCAATAAACACAGAGAAACACCAAGGAACACAGAGAAACACAGAGAAACACCAAGGAACACAGAGAAACACCAAGGAACACAGAGAAACACCAAGGAACACAGAGAAACACCAAGGAACACAGAGAAACACCAAGGAACACAGAGAAACACCAAGGAACACAGAGAAACACCAAGGCACACAGAGAAACACAGGCACACAGAGAACACAGGCACACAGAGAAACACCAAGGAACACAGAGAAACACCAAGGAACACCAAGGAATACAGAGAAACACCAAGGAACACCAAGGAACACAGAGAAACACCAAGGAACACAGAGAAACACCAAGGAACACAGAGAAACACCAAGGAACACAGAGAAACACCAAAGAACACAGAGAAACACCAAGGAGCACAGAGAAACACCAAGGAACACAGAGAAACACCAAGGAACACTTAGGAACACCAAGGAACACAGAAACACCAAGGAACACCAAGGAACACCATGGAACACCAAGGAACACAGATAAACACCAAGGAACACAGAGAAACACCAAGGAACACCAAGCAACACCATGGAACACCAAGGAACACAGAGAAACACCAAGGAACACTTAGGAACACCACAGGACCCCTCCAACTGATAAATGGTAGTTATCACCTTGGCAAACCAAACCATGGCCAGCAGACATGTCTGGCTGAATACTGAACAGCCATGTTCTGCTTAACAGAGTTTTCCCCCTCAGAGAGAGGAGGTTGTGTTGTATCTGTATTGGGGTGTGGATGTCGTCTGGAGTAGAGCTGTTGAATTAGCAGGGAGCTTCAAAACATTAATGGGTCTCTGAATTGAGAACTGAACTACAGACTCCACACAAGAAGATACTGTAGTTTTAAAGGATGAGATAATTAACCATTGCAGACATGTTTACTGCAATCTCCATCTTTCGTTGTTTTCAGTTCATCCCTAATCTTATTGCTGAGAGTGTATTGTTGCCTGTGGCTGTAAACCCCCTTCACTGACCTGCATTATGTTTCATGCTGACCCCAAGATATGGCACTGCACACACTGGCACTTAGGAGTAGATTATATTATATCCGCACTAGCCGACAACGGTGTAGCAGCTGTTCTGGTGTCGGAGATGGAAATGCATTACAGTGGGTTTTCACCAACAAGAGAAGGGCACGCAACGAGGGCACGCAGAGAAATGTACAGGGGATTGTGGGAAGGTGAGCGCTGAGAACCCTGCTAGTGAAGCTGTAGAGCTCTGCTCTACTTTACGCAAATGGAGTGAAGCGTTGGAGCAAAGGGTTGTCAAGCGGAGGTGCTGCCTCTGGTCAAAAACCACTGTTACAGCTATCAAAGCCCGACGTGGCTCCAGGCATTATTCCTAAAGCAGACATTGCCATTGGCTGCACAGAGTTGCATTAAGAAAAATCCCATGCAGACTTGTTTACAAGTCTGAACACTGGAATGTGAGATGTAATCTACACTTCAATTAGGCTAATAGAAATCCTCATTATTTAGTTGATTTAAGCGTCATTATTTCTACACTGAACAAAAATATAAACGCAACACGTAATTTGTTGGTCCCATGTTTCTTGAGCTGAAATAAAAGAACCCAGAAATGTTCCATAACCACAAACATTTACATCCCTGTTAGTGAGCATTTCTCATTTGCCAAGACAATCCACTCACCTGACAGGTGTAGCATATCAAGAAGCTGATTAAACAACATGATCATTACAAAGGTGCACCTTGTGCTGGGGGCAATAAAAGGCCACTCTAAATGTGCAGTTTTGTCACATAATACAATGCCACAGAAGTCTCAAGTTTTGTGTGAGCATGCGATTGGCATGCTGACTGCAGGAATGTCCACCAGAGCTGTTGACAGAGAATTGACTGTTAATTTCTCTCCCATAAGTTGTTTTGAGAATTTAGCAGTACATCCAACCGACCTCGAAACCGCAGACCACGTGTAACCATGCCAGCCCAGGACCTCCACTTCTGGCTTCTGCACCTGCGGGATCGTCTGAGACCAGCCACACGGACAGCTGATGAAACTGCGGAGTATTTCTGCCTGTATTAAAGCCCTTTTGTGGGGGAAAACTCATTCTGATTGGCTGGGCCTGGCTCCCCAGTGTGTGGGCGTGTGCCCTACCAGGCCCACCCATGGCTGCGTCCCTGCCCAGTCATGTGAAATCCATAGATTAGGGTCTAATTAATTAATTTAAAATGACTAATTTCCTTAAATGAACTGTAACTCAGTAAAATCGATGAAATTATTGCATGTGGTGTTTATATTTTTGTTCAGTATATATAGCCTACACTTTCTCATTCGGAACTTCAACGCATGTTGCATGGCTTTGTGACAGTGACCACACAAGCAGCTGCTCACTGATTTGACATCTCTAAAGCAGTTTGACCTCCGACTCTGATAAAAAACATCAGCTATGCGGGAGTTGGCTGTCACAGGTTAAAACTTGATCTGATTGAATCTAGGCCTTACCCACACACACAAACGCATGCACACACACACACACCCAAACACACGCACACATAAATATGTACCCACGTGCGCGCACACACACATGTACGCACACACACACCCCACACACAGTAAAGCCTGGACATGCAAAGAGGGGGAAATGAGAAAACCCCTGACAGCATAAATTACTGGGTGGAAAAAGGTGAACGCTCTGTACATATATCACGCCTTGTCTCCTGTCACACAGGGCAGAGAGGAAAACAAAGGGAGGAGGAGGAGACTAGCAGAGAGAGAAAAAGAGCGGGACAGAGGATGAGCCAGAGGTAGGGAAAGAAAGGAAAATGAAGGTAGAGAGGGTGTACAGAATGTGGGAGACAGCCAGCTAGCGCATAATGTTCTGTTTCTTAGAGCTTGGTGAAAGCATGGTTGTCCTATGGTTATTTTGCATCCAACCTTTCCACAGCGTTCTGAGGATGTTGCAGGATAGTTGCTTGACTTCCACTGTTGGTAGAGAGCATGGCACTTGAAACGCCAGGGTTGTGGGTTCGATTCCAACGGGGGACCAGTACAAAAATGTATACGCTCACTACTCACTAAGTCACTCTGGATCAAAATGTGAAATGTAAAACAGACAGGGGAAGCCTCCAGTATTAGAGACAGTCTCTCAGCCGGTCAACAGGCAGGGGAAGCCTCCAGTATTGGAGACAGTCTCTCAGCCGGTCAACAGGCAGGGAAGCCTCCAGTATTGGAGACAGTCTCTCAGCCGGTCAACAGGCAGGGAAGCCTCCAGTATTGGAGACAGTCTCTCAGCCGGTCAACAGGCAGGGAAGCCTCCAGTATTAGAGACAGTCTCAAGGCCAGTCAACAGGCAGGGAAGCCTCCAGTATTGGAGACAGTCTCTCAGCCGGTCAACAGACAGGGAAGCCTCCAGTATTGGAGACAGTCTCTCAGCCGGTCAACAGGCAGGGAAGCCTCCAGTATTGGAGACAGTCTCAAGGCCAGTCAACAGGCAGGGGAAGCCTCCAGTATTGGAGACAGTCTCTCAGCCGGTCAACAGGCAGTGAATCCTCCAGTATTGGAGACAGTCTCAAGGCCAGTCAACAGGCAGGGGAAGCCTCCAGTATTGGAGACAGTCTCAAGGCCAGTCAACAGGCAAGGGAAGCCTCCAGTATTGGAGACAGTCTCAAGGCCAGTCAACAGGCAGGGGAAGCCTCCAGTATTGGAGACAGTCTCTCAGCCGGTCAACAGGCAGGGGAAGCCTCCAGTATTGGAGACAGTCTCTCAGCCGGTCAACAGGCAGGGGAAGCCTCCAGTATTGGAGACAGTCTCAAGGCCAGTCAACTGGCAGGGGAAGCCTCCAGTATTGGAGACAGTCTCAAGGCCAGTCAACAGGCAAGGGAAGCCTCCAGTATTGGAGACAGTCTCAAGGCCAGTCAACAGGCAGGGAAGCCTCCAGTATTGGAGACAGTCTCTCAGCCGGTCAACAGACAGGGAAGCCTCCAGTATTGGAGACAGTCTCAAGGCCAGTCAACAGGCAAGGGAAGCCTCCAGTATTGGAGACAGTCTCAAGGCCAGTCAACAGGCAGGGGAAGCCTCCAGTATTGGAGACAGTCTCAAGGCCAGTCAACAGGCAGGGAAGCCTCCAGTATTGGAGACAGTCTCTCAGCCGGTCAACAGACAGGGAAGCCTCCAGTATTGGAGACAGTCTCTCAGCCGGTCAACAGGCAAGGGAAGCCTCCAGTATTGGAGACAGTCTCTCAGCCGGTCAACAGACAGGGGAAGTCTCCAGTATTGGAGACAGTCTCTCAGCCGGTCAACAGACAGGGAAGCCTCCAGTATTGGAGACAGTCTCAAGGCCAGTCAACAGACAGGGGAAGCCTCCAGTATTAGAGACAGTCTCAAGGCCAGTCAACAGGCAGTGGAAGCCTCCAGTATTGGAGACAGTCTCTCAGCCGGTCAACAGACAGGGAAGCCTCCAGTATCGGAGACAGTCTCAAGGCAGGTCAACAGGCAGGGGAAGCCTCCAGTATTGGAGACAGTCTCTCAGCCGGTCAACAGGCAGGGAAGCCTCCAGTATTGGAGACAGTCTCTCAGCCGGTCAACAGGCAGGGGAAGCCTCCAGTATTGGAGACAGTCTCTCAGCCGGTCAACAGGCAGGGAAGCCTCCAGTATTGGAGACAGTCTCTCAGCCGGTCAACAGGCAGGGGAAGCCTCCAGTATTGGAGACAGTCTCTCAGCCGGTCAACAGGCAGGGGAAGCCTCCAGTATTGGAGACAGTCTCAAGGCCAGTCAACAGGCAGGGGAAGCCTCCAGTATTGGAGACAGTCTCTCAGCCGGTCAACAGGCAAGGGAAGCCTCCAGTATTGGAGACAGTCTCTCGGCCGGTCAACAGGCAGGGGAAGCCTCCAGTATTGGAGACAGTCTCTCAGCCGGTCAACAGGCAGGGAAGCCTCCAGTATTGGAGACAGTCTCTCAGCCGGTCAACAGGCAGGGAAGCCTCCAGTATTGGAGACAGTCTCTCAGCCGGTCAACAGGCAGGGGAAGCCCCCAGTATTGGAGACAGTCTCTCAGCCGGTCAACAGGCAGGGAAGCCTCCAGTATTGGAGACAGTCTCTCAGCCGGTCAACAGGCAGGGGAAGCCTCCAGTATTGGAGACAGTCTCTCAGCCGGTCAACAGGCAGGGAAGCCTCCAGTATTGGATACAGTCTCAAGGCCAGTCAACAGGCAGGGGAAGCCTACAGTATTGGAGGCAGTCAGTATTGCCTCCCCATAACACTATCATGGTAAACAAGAAGTAAAAATAGCCCTCAGTCCTTAGTGTTGGGTAGAAGAAGATAAAGAACCTGCAGCTCTCCAGAGCAGAAGTGGTCTACGGTGGTAGTTTGAGGAGCACTAGAACTATGTTAGGGAAGCTGTGTTTGGATCATTCTCCCAGAGCAGGGCTCAGCCAGGCATCATTAATCACAACAGGAACACCTAGAGCTTAGGCATTGCTTTGACAAAGCCCCAGATGAAACTGCACTGCAGCTCACCGTACAAAGAGACCCAAAATAATGATGCATCTCCCTAAATATATCCTTGCTCCCATCTCTCCTTCTCCTTCTCCCTCTCCCCCCATCTCCCTCTCTTCACCACTCTCTCTCTCGGATCCTCTTAACGTTCCACCATCTCTTCGTGTTAATTTGCTGCTTCAGTGACACGCATCATTGAGGGAGTAGTTTCTAATAACCCCGCCAGCCCTCACGCAAAAGCCTTTGAGTCGTGCGCAGAGGTGTCACTCAAATTATTAACCATAATGGTGAAAAGGACGTGTTTCTAAAGCCTGGCTTCCATGTGACATGACCGCAGTTCGATCAAAGCGTTCTCCTCCCGCCCTCTATTCCTCCACCTCTCCTCCTCTCTCTCCAGATATGAGCCCCTGTCCCTGTTACGGCTCTGTGAGGAAGGAAGAGCACGTACTGGGCTGCTCTTTAGGCTTGAATCATTTCGTTTCCCTGAGCGGCTTGCCATAAAAAATGCAGAAAATAACATCTTGATTTCCAAGGATCTTGGCATGCAGCGGCCTCTTCAATGTCACCTTCTTATCACAATTTGTTATGTAGGGTTTTTCATTTTAGGGGGGCTGGAGGAGAGAGAGAGAGGGTTAGATTGTGATGTAGGTTTTTTCATTTTAGGGGGGCTGGAGGAGAGAGAGAGGGTTAGATTGTGATGTAGGGTTTTTCATTTTAGGGGGGCTGGAGGAGAGAGAGAGAGGGTTAGATTGTGATGTAGGGTTTTTCATTTTAGGGGGGCTGGAGGAGAGAGAGAGAGTTAGATTGTGATGTAGGGTTTTTCATTTTAGGGGGGCTGGAGGAGAGAGAGAGAGTTAGATTGTGATGTAGGGTTTTTCATTTTAGGGGGGCTGGAGGAGAGAGAGAGAGGGTTAGATTGTGATGTAGGGTTTTTCATTTTAGGGGGAATGGTGGAGAATGAGGGGGTTATAGGTATTTTTCTCTCTCTTCGTGACTGAAAGAGTCAAAGTAATTATTCATTGTTTTAGCGCCGTCAGGGATGATGTGTCTGACATTTCCTGTCTGCTGTTTTGTTGTTGCAGAGCCAGGCAGGGAGTAGAGGCAGTACAGGGGGGGAATGTCAGCCCCTGGCAGGAATAAACCTTCCTACTCTGGGTCCAAGAAAGGTACTCATACTGATCCAGGGAGGTATGGTGTGTGTGTCTGTACGTGTGTATGAAGACCAGATTCTGGACATAAACAACTGAGCTTTGCGATGTGTGAGTGACAGATCCTTATATCCAAATGTACAAAGTAACAGTAATATATTTATTGATGTTTTACTGTAGAAGCAAATAGCTAGTCTACGCATTACCTTCCTGAAAGAAACATCTTCATTTGCTGAGAGGTTGACAAATGTACTAGCGCTACAGTGCCCAAAACCATACAGTGTGGAATTGCTGCATTCAACTTCCGAACCAGACATTTGTATCATATAAATTGGAGTTGCATGGCCCGATAATCTAGTTGTGTTTTTGATTCAAAAATCAGAAAGCAGATGCCTTGGTAATATAGACAATTGTACAGACAGCTGCACCATCTGTTGTTCTGGGTGACCACAGTAATGAGAGGAGTTATGGGAGGAAGGCTGAAGTCCACGGCAGAGAAAATGGAAAGCGTTACTCATCATAAACAGCCAGCTACATAGAAACTCATCAACTCAACTGAGAAAGTGGGAAGTGAGATCCCAGTTTGAACCTTTTCCTACAGTGGCTAAATCAGGGTCACAGAGATTCTAGGTAGTTTAAAACAAATCTACTTTGAAACAAAAGTATACACCTCACACACATGGTTATGGGCTTAAACAAAGAAAACACCTGTACCATGTCAGATTTCAAATGTATTACATTTTGAGTTTGCATCCAAATATTATATGTTATATACACTACCAGTCAATTCTCTTCTTCTTATTGGGGTCCTTTAGTAGTAGTTTCTTTGCAGCAATTTGACCACGAAGGCCTGATTCATGCAGTCTACTCTGAACAGTTGATGTTGAGATGTTTCTGTTACTTGAAATCTGTGAAGCATTTTTTGGGGGCTGGTATACAGAAGATAGAGCTATCTTCTGTATACCACCCCTTACCTTGTCACAACACAATTGAATGGCTCAAACACATTAAGAAGGAAATAAATTCCACAAATTTACTGGTAACAAGGCACACTTGTTAATTGAAATGCATTCCAGGTGACCTCATGAAGCTGGTTGAGATAATGTCAAGTCAAAGGGTGGCTACTTTGAAGAATATTTAACACTTTTTTGGTTACTGCATGATTCTATATGTTATTTCATATTTTGGATGTCTTCACTATTATTCTACAATGTAGAAGAAGGGCACTATTGGTCATTGACTGCAGGAACAGGCTACGTCTTTATGTCTATTTGTATCTTACTGATGAACTGCCAGCATTTGGACCTCTATCAGTTGGGCTTAGCAGGATTCTGAAACTCAGCTCCATGTTAAGAAATGACCCGCATTCCCTCTGGAAAAGCCACATCTGTATTCCTAGAATACCCCCTTGCTCTCTCTCTCTATTCTTCTCTCCCTCTCTCTCTATTTCTCTATTCTCTCTCTCTCTCTCTCTCTCTCTCTCTCTCTCTCTCTCTCTCTCTCTCTCTTTCTCTCTCTCTCGTTGGCACAGATGAGTGCGTGGTAAGGCTGTAGGTGTGTGTGTGTGAGTGAATGCAGTGACCTTGCTCGTAGCTGGGTGATTAACTGATTATGCCTTCAGAGAGGGGTGATATTCATGTTCAGGGGTCAGCCATTGTTCTTCTCACAATGGTGCTTCTGGGGACAGGGACACTACACGACTTCTAGGAAACATACAGTGTTGATATGGAACACTTATTTACTGGTTCAACGTCTTCACCTTGTAACAGTCTATCAACAAGGCAGGTCCTACAGGCTCTAGTTTTGTCACACCTGGACTACTGTTCAGTCGTGTGGTCAGGTGCCACAAAGCAGTAGAATCAGATTTAAAATAGAAATACACCTTATGGAACAGCGGGGACTGTAAAGCAACACAAACAAAGGCACAGACACATACACACAGACACATTATAACATGCGCACTATACACACACAATAACATGCGCACTATACACACACAATAACATGCGCACTATACACACACAATAACATGCGCACTATACACACACAATAACATGCGCACTATACACACACAATAACATGCGCACTATACACACACAATAACATACGCACTATACACACACAATAACATACGCACTATACACACACAATAACATACGCACTATACACACACAATAACATACGCACTATACACACACAATAACATACGCACTATACACACACAATAACATGCGCACTATACACACACAATAACATGCGCACTATACACACACAATAACATGCGCACTATACACACACAATAACATACGCACTATACACACACAATAACATACGCACTATACACACACAATAACATACGCACTATACACACACAATAACATACGCACTATACACACACAATAACATACGCACTATACACACACAATAACATACGCACTATACACACACAATAACATACGCACTATACACACACAATAACATACGCACTATACACACACAATAACATGCGCACTATACACACACAATAACATCCGCACTATACACACACAATAACATACGCACTATACACACACAATAACATACGCACTATACACACACAATAACATACGCATTATACACACACGTACGCATGGATTTTGTGTTGTAGATATGTGGTATTGGAGTAGTTGCCTGAGGGCACACACACTTAGTGTGTTGTGACATCTTTCTGAATGTATTGTAATGTTTTTATAATTGTGCCTTCATTTTGCCGAACGCCAGGAAGAGTAATGGGGATCCATAATAAATAGGGAAAAATGGACACATCAGTGGTGGTCGGTGCGATTATGAGGAGGGAGGACGAGCATGGCCTTATTTCTATTACAGCCTGTAGGATGACTGTCGTTCATATTCCATTCACCCTGTTCAATGTAACATCGATAGGTTTAGGCTACTGCATGATACTCTAATTATGAATGAATGAAAGTTTACAACGTAGGTGCACACAGGCCGACAGACACATTTAGAGGTGACAGACAGTGACACATGGACAGACAGTGACACATTCAATACTGCCTTGCACACTCGGCATCTAGCTTATATTGGGTTTAATCATTAGTCCAACAGTGGCAAACGAGAGTTTCTATTGGACAAGTTCAGGTATTTTTATCCCACTTTGTTTGCTTCCGCGTTGAAGAAAAGTTTTTCAACAGATTTGACAGAGTGAATACACCTCGGACAACGCAAAAACAGAGTTAATTTTCACAACAGCAACGTTATATTCATTCTATCCTGTACGCACTCTCCTCCCCTCACATTTTCCCTTTGCTTGTGAACTTCAATGGATAACACATCAGCTATATGTGACCAGGTGAAAAAACTTTCCAAGCCCTACACACGTCTTTCATCGTTGTCCTAGTCAACACAGCTAATAGAACTAACACGTTAGTAAACCCTCTACAATCACGCAGTAAAGTTACAGTGTATAGTCGGTAAGTAGCTGGACCGTCGGGCACTGGTGGCAATAAATTAATAAACTAAACTATCCAGCTGCACTTGCTAGCTAAAACAATACAAATAATCTCTCTCTTGCTTTTCCTTTATTTTTGAATTTGTTGAAAACTGTTCAACTATTGTCTTTCTCTCTCTTTGAGTCAACTACTCACCACATTTTCTGCACTGCAGTGCTAGTTAGCTGTAGTTAATGCTTTCAGTACGAAATTCATTCTCTGATCCTTTGATTGGGCGGACAACGTCAGTTCATGCTGCAATAGCTCTGATAGGTTGGAGGACGTTCTTCGGAAGTTGTCATAATTATTGTATAAGTCTATGGAAGAGGCTGAGAACCAAGAGCTTCCAAGGTTTTGAAGTCAATGTACCCAGAAGAGGACAGAAGCTAGCTGTCCTCCGGCTACACCATGGTGCTAACATGCAGAGGGTTGTTGAGGCTAATGTAGACCTTCTTTGCAAAACAGTGTGATTGAATCAATTATTTGGTGACGTGAAGATATTTAGTATAGTTTTATCTTTTTAAATGTTTCACTATTTTTACTTTTATGGAATTCACTGAGGAGGATGGTCCTCCTGTCACGCCCTGACCTTAGTTCCTTTTTTATGTCTCTGGTTTGGTTTGGTCGGGGCGTGAGTTGGGGTGGGCATTCTATGTTGTTTTTCTATGTTTTCTTTTCTATGCATTTGGCCTGATATGGTTCCCAATCAGAGGCAGCTGTCTATCGTTGTCTCTGATTGAGAACCATACTTAGGTAGTCTTTTCCCACCTGGTATTTGTGGGTAGTTGTTTCCTGTTCTGTGTTTTCACTTTTCAGGACTGTTTCGATTTTCATTTCTTACATTCACTTTGTTATTTTGCATTTTCGTGTTCTGTTACAATAAATAATCATGGACACTTACCACGTTGCGTTTTGGTCCGATCCTTCCTACTCCTCATCCGATGAAGACGAAGATCGTTACACCTCCCCTTCCTCCTCTGAGGAGCCTCCACTGACACACATATACTGTAATGACCTTGGGTCTACATTGGGTTTACATTGGGTTTACATTGGGTTTACCTTGGGTTTACATTGGGTTTACCTTGGGTTTACATTGGGTTTACATTGGGTTTTTCTATTGACACAACATTCCATCTCACTGGAGGAGATATCTTTATTACGACTCAGGATATGACCAAGATGTAGACACAGGAGGCGGATATTACAGTTCTCAGTTAATTTATTATAAACACGGGGCAGACAAATGGCAGGTCGAGGACAGGCAGAGGTTCGTAATCAAGTCAGAGTCAGGCAGGTACAGGACGGCAGTCAGGCCGGATAGTCAGAACTGGGAAAACTAGGAAACAGAACTTGAGAAACAGGAAGACGGGATAGCACGCTGGTAAGACCTGACAAGACAAGACGAACTGGCAACAGACAAACAGAGAACACAGGTATAAATACACAAGGGATAATGGGGAAGATGGGAGACACCTGGAGGGGGGTGGAGACAAGCACAAAGACAGATGAAACGGATCAGGGTGTGACAGTCTTGCTGTATATCGTTGTTATTGTCCGTATCAACTATACTACTAAAGAATGGAAAACTGCTTCACCTGGTGTTTTCTCACCATTATGTTCTGTGAGTGTGTGCATGTATGATGTGTGTTTGTGTGTATGAATGGTGTGTGTGTGTATGGTGTGTGTGTATGAATGGTGTGTGTGTGTGTGTATGGCATGTTTTTGTGTGTGTGTGTGTGTGTGTGTGTGTGTGTGTGTGTGTATTGTGTATGGTGTGAGTGTGTGTACGCTGTGGGTTTGTGTCATTCTTTCCCGTTGCCAGTCCATCGGTACTGGCAACAAAAACTGGCCTTGATAAACCAAATGCATTCTCCTTTTCTAAAGGAGAGGAGGGGATGTGGAGAGAGAAATGCCTCTCTCTGACAGAGCACGATGGACGCATGCACTTACTGCACACACACGCATGCACACGTGTGGACACACCTCAGAGGGATTAATTGTCAGTGTAGTCACGGTCTGACAGAGCCTCTCATATATGATTTCCAGAGACAGTCAGAGGCAGACAGACAGGCAGGGAGACAGGGAGACATAAAAACAGACAGACAGACAGGCAGACAGGGAGACATAAAAACAAACAGACAGACAGGCAGACAGGGAGACATAAAAACAGACAGACAGACAGACAGACAGGCAGACAGGGAGACAGAAATACGGACAGACAGACAGGCAGACAGACAAACAGACAGACAGACAGACAGACAGACAGACAGACAGACAGGGAGACATAAAACAGACAGACAGACAGACAGGCAGACAGGGAGACATAAAAACAGACAGACAGACAGACAGACAGACAGACAGACAGACAGACAGACAGACAGACAGACAGACAGACAGACAGACAGACAGACAGACAGACAGACAGACAGGGAGGGAGACATAAAACAGACAGACAGACAGACAGACAGACAGACAGACAGACAGACAGACAGACAGACTTTATGCATGGATGCATGTGAACATTCCTCTACCTCTTTTGTCAAGAAGAAAAAGGTTGTACAGTACAGTGGATGCACCGTTGATCACATGAAAAACACTCACAGTAAAAATGCAGCCATTTACATGAAAAAGTGTGCAGGTGAGTTAACCTCTCACCATCATGTAACTCTCTATTCACATACAGTACTACAATCACCGGACAACAGGAGGTATGTGTATAATAGCTTGCACAACAGACTTGCACAAACACAGAGACCCTTATTTAGAGTCCCTGTGCTACTGCCTATCTAGTGCACATGAGGCTGCGGAGTGGAGGACGGCTCACAATAATGGCTGGCATGGAGAGAAAGGAATGGTATCACTTGTTTGATGTGTTGGTTACCATTCCATGTACTCCCTTCCAGCCATTACTATGAGCCTGTCCTCCCTAATTAAGGTACCACCGGCTGCCTGTGACCTAGTGGTACAGTAGCCTGCATGCCCCCCTGTAATTAACGCAACGAGCAATTGTGCGGTGGTTTTGGGGCGTTGTGTCCCACTGTGTTCGTTAACACATCGTTAATCAGGGAGGTTTTCATTAAGCAGGTCATTCAGGATGGTGCTGAACAATTAAGGCGTGATTAAGAGATGTTAGTCAGCCTGTCCCTCTGGAAGGACACAATGAATGAGGAAGAAGAGAAGAGAAGAGATGGAGAGATGGTAGGAAGAGGCTCCATGGGTTTAGGGAAGAAAGAGGAACAGGGAGACAATTCAAAAACTGATGTTGATAACTAAAGTGAGGGAAGATATACACACAGACGTGGGCGCGGAAACATAACAAACACACACTCACTCATAACACAAACACATAAACACACACTCACAGACACATATCACAAACATGCACAGACACACATAACACAAACACACAATCACAGACACACAAAACACAACAAAAATACTCACACACTCACAGGCACATAACCTAAACACACACTCACATAACACAAACACACAATCATGCACAACAGGTTGTCACAGTCATGTACCAGTTATGTACAGAAACTGCTTTTATTTTGTTTCAAGGTCCTGTGGTATTCAGAAAGATATATTTTCTAAGTCTTCATCAATATGTTTGTTCAATGTTTAGTTTCAAAAGTCTCAACACATTCTCTGTTCTCTGGAGGCCCATTGAACTACAGAACAATAACTCACATATTTTATTGGAATAAATCCTGTAGACAGAAATATCTTTCTCTCCATCAACATCCCTGCTCTCTAATGGCTGCTTTTGCAAAGCATAAAAGGAAAATATCTCCTTGGTGAGGGGGAGAGAGGATTGGTAAAGGGGGAGAGAGGATTGGTGAGGGGGAGAGAGGATTGGTAAAGGGGGAGAGAGGATTGGTGAGGGGGGGAGAGGATTGGTAATGGGGGAGAGAGGATTGGTGAGGGGGAGAGAGGATTGGTAAAGGGGGAGAGAGGATTGGTGAGGGGGAGAGAGGATTGGTAAAGGGGGAGAGAGGATTGGTGAGGGGGAGAGAGGATTGGTAAAGGGGGAGAGAGGATTGGTGAGGGGGAGAGAGGATTGGTAATGGGGGAGAGAGGACTGGTAATGGGGAGAGAGGATTGGTGAGAGGGAGAGAGGGCTGGTAATGGGGAGAGAGGACTGGTAATGGGGAGAGAGGATTGGTGAGGGGAAGAGAGGATTGGTGAGAGAGGGAGGATCTGTGAGACGGAAAGAGGACTGGTGAGTGGGATAGAAGTGATGGTGAGGAGGAGAGAGGATTGGTGAGGGGGAGAGAGGATTGGTGAGGGGGAGAGAGGAATGGTGACGGGGAGAGAGGTTTGGTGACGGGGAGAGAGGTTTGGTGAGGGGGAGAGAGGTTTGGTGAGGGGGAGAGACGTTTGGTGATGGGGAGAGAGGTTTGGTGAGGGGGAGAGAGGAATGGTGAGGGGGAGAGAAGTGATGGTGTGGGAGAGGGAGAAGTATTGGTCGGGGAGGGAGGATTGGTGGGGGGAGAGGATTGGTGAGGGGGAGATGATTGGTGAGGGGGAGAGAAGTGATGGTGAGAGGGAGAGAAGTGATGGTGAGGGGGTGAGAATTTATGATGAGGGGTTGAGAGGTGATGGCGAGAGGTTGAGAGGTGATGGTGAGGGGTTGAGTGTAACAATTGTGTTCCTCTTCTGATGAGGAATAGGATGGATTGGACCAATGCGCAGCGTGGTAAGTGTTCATGTTATATTTATTCAACCGAACAAGAAAATAACAAAGGAGAAAACTCAACAAAAACCAAACAGTTCTGTAAGGTGCAACAAAAACACTAAACAGGGGGGGATGGTAGGGGACGCCATGTGTGACTGACGTGTTTTCCGTTTGCTCCCGTGGTAATCTTAAAGTTTATGTGAATTCTGCAGCAGAACCGTATTTATTTTCAAATATTAATTTGGTGATCCCTTTCTGTAAAAACCAAGACTACTTTGCTTCCGAATGTCAGCATGTCGACCAAACATAAGGCCAAAAGCATGACTTTGAGAAAACCCGGCCTACAAGACCCGCTCTCATCACCGCCCTCTCCTGAGTCTGAGGGCCCGGGGACGCACACTTTACACGGGGGCGCGGCTTGGCCTGGCGGCGCTGAAATTAACATTCTCGAGGCCATCAAACTACTACGCTCTGAGATAGTTGAAATTAAAACACAGGTGGTTGCTACGATTGAGGCCAGAATACAGGAGGTTTCCGATAGTTTAAAAGCAGATTTAACCATCCTGCGGAACGAGACTGTGCCAGCAATCACATTAATCAAAACAACAACTGCGTCACACACTACAACGATTGCAGCACTGGAGACCTCCGCTACTAATGTCTCCGATTTAACTACATCCCTGGAGGCTGAAGTTAAACGCCTAGCAGCGGATTTGAAAAAGGTGAAGGAGATCTGTGTGAGTTTAGAGGGATTCTCTCGCCGCAATAATCTGAGACTTGTATCGGTCCCAGAGTCCGCGGAAATGCATCAGATTTTGTTTCAGGGCTGCTGAAGGATGTTCTTGCTTTAGATGAAAAGCCCCTGATTGATCGAGCCCACCGGTCGCTGCGCCCAAAGCCCCGGGATGGGGAGAGGCCCTGTGACATAATTCTTCGAGTGCACTTTTTTCATGAGAAGATGGAGATCCTCCGACGAGCCCGCAATACCACTCTGAGCTTTCAAGGACAGAGCTTTTCCATCAGCAGCTTCCGGACAGGCCAAACGAGTACTTCGGGACCATCCAAGTGTGAAGTATGGACTGCGATTCCCGGCCGTTTATGGATATCTCATGAGGGTAATGACTACACATTTGAATCTCCGGATGAGGCTATGGCTCACATTCAACGTCGCATCAAGAAGTCTTGAATATGCTCACAGTTCAGCAACTGTTGCTTGCGAACTGTGGATAGTAAGTAACCCACCTGTGGTAAAATTATGTTTAGATATAACAGGCTAGTCTTGTATAGTTGGCGAAACTATTCAGGCTTATTTGATGTGATCTAATGTTTTGATCATCTAGTGTGCGTGCCTTATCTCGCTCACCTATTTAGTTTGTTTACACATTGTCTCAGTGACTCAAAATATTTTTGGTTATTTGTTTACTGCATCCGTTTGCATTGACCCAGTAAACAGCAAATGTCTCCCGAGGCTACACGGTTTCTGGGGCCTCACTTTAATTTTAAAAGTTTTGAGCGTCATTTATGCCCAGCAAACGTTCAACGTTGCGCACACGTAGTAGTTTTTTGGTATTGGTTGTTAGCTGTCTCAGCGTCAACTAGACTACTATTATAATTACTATTTTTTTTGATTGTCTTACTACGATTTCCTTACTTCAAATTAGATTTTTGGCTGAGAGCCTTTATACATTTTATTTATTTTCTCTCTCAATGCCTGTTATAAGACTGGGAATACAATTATATACATCTACAAGTGGTGCTTTTGTCATTCCGTTTGCACAAGGGATTCGCCTTTTTTTTATTTGAAAAAAATACATACAAATCTTTCTTTTTGCTGCTTGATCCACTAACAAAATGCGACTTTAAAGAGCGGGACTGTGGGTTTAGGTTTAAGACCGCACTCTCACAGACATACTGTGCAAAGAGAACATGTTCTATTTAGGCTTGTACCTCGTTTGGGGAGGTATTGTCTGGGATGGGGGGAGGGTGTGGGTGGGGGGGGGGCAGGTTGAATTGTTCAGTTCTAATGTTGTCATTCTGTCTTATTAGTTTTTTTTCTGTTTTTTTTCTGTACTTTTTCCAAACATTTACCACCGTACATTATTACTCTGAGACAAGTTATTCTGGGGGTTTTGGGCGCTCATTGCTTTTCCATTCTATGCTCTGATGACAGGGTTGAATAACGGGAATGCCCAGAGGGGCCGAAATAATGCGATCAAGTACATTTCTTGGAACACCAAAGGGATTAACAACCCGGTGAAGCGTAAGAGGGTGTTGACACACTTAAAGGGTTTGAATGCAAATATTGCATTTCTACAAGAGACTCACTTGAGGACTGGTGAGCATTTTAGGATGCGTAAGGACTGAGTTGGTCAAGTGTTCCACTCGAACTTTCATAGTAAATCAAGAGGTGCTGCTATTCTGGTTGATAAAGCTACTCCCTTTGTAGCTTCTGAGGTTATTGCTGATCCTAAGGGACGATACGTCATAGTAACCGGTGAACTGTTTTCTACCCCTCTTGTTTTGGCTAGTGTTTATGCTCCCAATTGGGATGACACAAGTTTCATTTCTTCCTTTCTGTCTGCTATTCCCAATTTAGATTCTCATTTGTTGATTTTAGGGGGGGATTTCAACTGTAAAATGTCCCCAGTTCTTGATAAGTCCTCACAAACAAATACAGGCCCATCTAAATGTGCCCTACTTATTCAAGCCTTTCTTCAGAAATATGCTATGTTTGAGGCCTGGCGTTTCCTACATCCTACAGATAGACAGTATTCCTTTTATTCTCATGTTCATCAAACATACTCCCGGATTGATTACTTATTTTTGGACAAAAAACTTCTGCCTAACCTTCGGCAGTGTACTTACGAGAGTATTGTTATCTCTGACCATTCACCATTAGTGCTTGAACTAGAGTTTCCCCAGCGACCTCCTATGTGTTATCAATGGCGTCTCAACCCCATTTTACTCTCAGATAAGGAGTTTGTCAATTTCATTTCTTCTGAAATCACCTTATTCCTAGAAACTAATTCAACACCAGGTATGTCCTGCTCTACCATATGGGAGTCTCTCAAAGCATACCTACGTGGCCAAATTATTTCTTATACAGCCAACCAAAACAGCGACTTCGGGACCTGAGCGAGTCCATAGCCACATTGGATGAGAAGTATGCTACAGATCCTTCCTCTGATCTGCATAAAGAGCGCCAACTACTCCAATCTGAATTTGATGAGCTTTCTACCAGGCAAGCTGAACATTTACTCTTGCGAGCTCGATACAAAGTCTATGAACAAGGCGACAAGGCCAGTAAACTCCTTGCGCATCAGATCCGTAAATCTGAGGCCTCACGTTTAATCCCACAAATAAGGTCTGGTGCCACCACAGTTATACATAAAGAGATCAATTTGATGATCAATTTAAACAATTTTACTCTGCGCTATACACCTCTGAATCCCCTCAAGACCCCTTGCTGATTGACTCCTTCTTTAATGGCTTGAATATGCCTTCAATTGATACAGACTCCCATGACTGTCTAGAAGAAGAATTTACGCTTGAGGAGATTGCAACAGCAGTGTCCGCAATGAAAAGTGGTAAATCACCGGGTCCGGACGGTTTTCCAACCGAATTTTACAGGATGTTTTCTGGTCTGCTTTGCCCATTCTTGTCTCGACTATTTGCAGAGTGCCTCAATACTTCAAAGCTACCGCCTAGTCTTTATCAGGCTTCAATTTCATTACTACTAAAGAAAAAGAAAGACCCCCTGGAATGTGGATCCTATCGCCCAATCTCGCTTTTAAACTGTGATTACAAAATCCTAGCTAAGCTTTTAGCCATCCGTATGGAAGGCTTGCTGCACCAAGTAATACACTCTGACCAGACTGGCTTTGTGAGAAATAGGCATTTATTTTTCAATATTAGGCGCCTTATGAATATACTGTACTCCCCAGCGTCGGAGGATCCGGAGGTGGTGGTCTCACTTGATGCCGAAAAAGCATTTGACCGTGTTGAGTGGGATTACCTAACAGCTGCCCTTTATAGATTTGGCTTTGGCCCCAAATTCATTGCGTGGATAAAGATTCTTTATTTTTCCCCCATGGCTTCGGTACGGACTAATAACTTGTCCTCTGACTATTTTCCCTTGCACCGCGGATCCAGACAGGGTTGCCCACTCTCCTCCTTGTTGTTTGCTTTGGCAATCGAGCCTCTCGCCATTGCACTACGCTCTAATGATGCCATTCAAGGCATAATCAGGGCGGGCTGGGAGCAGAAAGTCTCGCTATATGCTGACGACCTCCTCTCTATCAGGCCCAATCAATCAGAACATTGTATTTCCTCCATCTTTGAATGATGGGGCTTTTTGCATTTGGCACTCACTAGGCCTCTCCTCGCTAGCCCAATTATTCTTTGATGATAGATTTGCCTCTTTTTCTCAGCTGCAGGAAAAGTTCAATCTCCCCCAATCCCACTTTTTCCGCTATCTCCAGACTAGAAACTTTGTCAGGGCTAGAACACCTGGATTTCCCAATAGGCCTGCGAATACAGCTATAGAGAGCATCTTGGAGCTGAACAAGCTTCCTAGGGGCGCAATATCAGATGTATATGCAATCATTCATGACTTACAGAACCCTTCTTTGGTGCCTTTAAAGACTCGATGGGAAAAGGATTTGGGGGAGGAACTTGGGGAAGACGCCTGGGAATCTGTGCTGCACAGGGTGCACTCGTCCTCTTTTTGCACTAGACACAGCCTCATTCAATTCAAGGTGGTTCACCGTATCCACTGGTCGGGGGCCAAACTTGGAAGAATATTCTCTGATTTCGATCGTACCTGTGTCAGATGTAAAGTGGAACCAGCCACACTGTTGCATATGTTTTGGGGCTGTCATAAACTGTCAGGTTTCTGGGAATTAATATTTAAATGTTTCTCTGATATATATGACACTGTTATAGATCCGTCTCCCCTTACAGCCCTTTTTGGATACTGCCCATGGTACCCCCCTATCAAGAATCCAGTCGGACACTGTTGCTTATACAACTCTTTTAGCTAGACGGCTAATACTACAGAACTGGAAGATGGCAGCTCCCCCATCTTATAAATATTGGGTGAGGGATGTGTTGTGCTCTCTGAAACTAGAAAAAATTCAATTCAATTCACGTGGGAACCCCAAACTGTTTGATGACGCTTGGGCTCCATTCCGGTCTTACTTTAAACAGTCCATCCTCTGATGGCATTCCAATTAATACTAAAATAAGTCTGTGACTTAAGGGTTGGAGGAGCTTCTCTCTGTGTTTTTGCTGGGGGGGGCATTAAGGTCCATGTGCTTATTGATTGTGATCCGCAGATGCCTTGTTCATCTTGCCCAGGCAGAGACTGAAGTGTGAGCTTGTTTTTCCCAGTTATTTTTACATTTTGTTCACGCCTACATGAATAATCATTTTATTTTTTTATCTTAAAGCATTGTACACTTTTTTTTTGGTCCAGTGGATTGTCGGTCTGTGGCCATGACTCTCTGTGAGTGGTTGCATTTCTCCACCCTTATCCCTTGACTGTTTACAGGAACAATGGTGAGATGTTAGCCCTGTCCCTGTACTATAGATTGCCCTTTAACCTCTGTAGCCTTCTGCCTGGTGTGTTTAACTTGTCTAAAGTATGGTATCTTTAAAGCTATTTTTTTAATTTGTATTTTTATTTGCATTTTTTTTTTCTAGTTGAGTATATTATTTATATTGCTTTGTCTTGTCTGTGTGTGTGTGTGTGTAAAACTTAATAAACAGAGTAAAAAAAGAAACACTAAACAGAAACATAACTACCCACAAATCCTAGTGGGAAAACAAGCTGCCTAGGTATGGTTCTCAATCAGAGACAACGATCGACAGCTGCCTTTGATTGGGAACCATACCAGGCCAAACACAGAAATACCAAACCTAGAACAAAAACATAGAATGCCCACCCCAACTCACGCCCTGACCAAACTAAAACAGAGACATAAAAAAGGAACTAAGGTCAGGACGTGACATTGAGAGGTGATGGTGAGGGGTTGAGAGAGGATTGGTGAAGGGGAGAGAAGATTTGTGAAGGGGAGAGAGGATTGGTGAAGGGGAGAGACGATTGGTGAAGGGGAGAGACGATTGGTGAATGTGAAAAGGAGATATTGGGATGAAGAAACGAGGAAATGAGCTATATGAAGAGCCAATCTCAGGTGAAGGTTACAGAGAGACAATAGCGCTCAGCAGTGAAAAATGCGCAGGCGAGAAAGGGAAAATACAATCAGAGCTGGGCTTTGGGCTGTCCGTATATATACAGTATTTATATACTCTACATATCTACAGTATTAATATACTCTATATGTCTACAGAATGTATATTATCTCTATATATCTACAGTATTTATATTATCTCTATATATCTACAGTATTTATATAATCTCTATATATCTACAGTATTTACAGTATATACTCTACATGTCTACAGTATTTATATTATCTCTATATATCTACAGTATTTACAGTATATACTCTATATGTCTACAGTATTTATATTATCTCTATATATCTACAGTATTTACAGTACATACTCTATATTTTTACATTATTTATATTATCTCTATATATCTACAGTATGTATAGTGTATTCAGAAAGTATTCAGAGCCCTTCACTTTTTCCACATACTTATGTTACAGCATTATTCAAAAAATAATCTAAATTAAAACCAGAAACATCACAATTATATAAGTATTCAGACCCTTTACTCAGTAATATGTTGATGGACCTTTGACAGCGATTACAGCCTCGAGTCTTCTTGGTTGTACAAGCTTGGCACACCTGTATTTGGGGAGTTTCTCCCACCCGTCTCTGCAGATCCTCTCAAGCTCTGTCAGGTTGGGGGACATCGCTGCACAGCTATTTTCAGGTCTCTCCAGAGGTGTGACGTTGGCCTCTTTGTGAGGTTTATGACCCCCATAAATACCTTTCCCCCTTTCCTCTCTAGTCTACAGAGTGACTCTTGGAAAGCCCTTTGTTCCAATCGCTTCTTATGAGAAACCAATTGCCTTGTCGGATATATTATTATGTTATGTTAAAAACACCTTGAGGATGGATCCTAAACAAAGTTTGCCGTGTTTCTGTCGATATTATGGAGCAAATTTTGAAAAAAGTTTGGCGTTAGTTGTAGCATTTTTCGGTCGATTTCTCAGCCAAGAATGATGAAGAAACGGGAGCTTTTTCGCCTACAAAAAAATTATTTTTGGAAAAAAGGAACATTTGCTATCTAACTGGGAGTCTCCTGAGTGAAAGCATCTGAAGTTCTACAAAGGTAAATGATTTAATTTGGATGCTTTTTTTATTTTCGTGAAAATGTTGCCTGCTGCCAGCAGAGCCTAGCATAGCATTATGCCATGATAAACTTACACAAATGCTTGTCTAGCGTTGGCTGTAACGCATATTTTGAAAATCTGAGATGACAGTGTTGTTAACAAAAGGGTAAGCTTGTGTTTGAATATATTTATTTCATTTCATTTGCAAATTTCATGAATAGGAAAAGTTGCGTTATGCTAATGCATTTGAGGCTATGATTACGCTCCCGGATACGGGTTTGCTCGTCGCAAGAGGTTAAAGAATATGATATCAGATCAGTTGTCATTTGAGACATTGTTACTGATGATAGGATGACAAATTGTATCTTGGAAAGTCTACACATTATAGTTATCAGATTCACATGGAATTGTTGTGCAATTTAAATGTTTAAATATGAAACTAGTTTTGAACAGAATCAATGTAATTTTTTCTTCTAAATGAGAGAATTGGTTTTCATAAGTGAACTAGGCTCAACTCAGTGGCCCCGCCCATGTGAACAGACATTGGTTGTGAACTATGAAACACGCCCTTCTCTCACCACTATATAAGCCCTTTACAAGAAATGTTACATTGGTGTATACGGTCCATACGTTAAAAGGGCTAATATCAAACTACAGAACTAAGCCAACTTCAGCATGAACTTAAAGAATGGCAACTTGGTATGAACTTTGAACTCTTATTCACTAAATAAGTGATACCTCCTAGCCGTTGAGTGAGCAGCAGCAGCTGTAAACGTGGTCTAGGAAAGGACGGACAAAGTATCTCTTCTACCAAACAAACAACGGTACGACAACGTACTTGTTCTACCACAAGACATATTCTTCAAAGGACAAGGGAGATCTCTGTTGGGCAACACGGCCTTCCATCTAAGACCAACCTATTGAAGCATCTCTCAGAGTAAATATTTATTGCGTTTTCCTTTTCCAAATGGGCTGTTATTTAGAATGCATAAGATTCTGTATTTACGATATCATAGCTTTACAAGGTCCGATCAGAGACTAAATTCCTTTGTTCCTCAGTCTTCCCGCGCTTTCATTCAAAACCCAACACCCTTTCTTTGTGCAACCAGCCGTTATATCTGTTCCGTCCGCTAGGGATGCTTTCTTTTATGACATAATTAGTAATCAATGTATGACCCATGCTGTGTATGTGTAATTCTGTGTGATTTTTTAGGTATTTAGTAAATAAATAATTAAACCAAATTTTGTATTGCTGATTCAACTTGTTAGCCAGGGTTCGTGAAGATAACCAAGAACTCTACGACTTCAGATGAGACTGAATAAGGTGACGATTAAGAATTGACCGCTATTGATGTAAAAGATTACCAGGTCTTTAAGGGTTTATTCAGAAGATAACAGCTCTTTAACCATTATTTTGTGGTGCCCCGACTTTCTAGTTAATTACATTTACCTGATGAGTTCAATCAGGTAATATTAATTACAGAGAAATTATTTCATAGAATAGCATGTCATATCACTTAATCCGGCATAGCAAAGACACAAGAGTGCCAATGGCGTGAGGAGGTAAGGCAATAAATAGGCCATAGTAGCAATTAATTACAATTTGAGCAAATTTACACTGGAGGGATAGATGTGCAGATGATGAGATGCATGTAGAAATACTGGTGTGCAAAAGAGCAGAGACTAAATAAAAACAATATTGGAATGAGGTAGGTAGATTGGATGGGCTATTTATAGATGGGCTATGTATAGCTGCTCAGATAGATGATATTTAAAGTTAGAGAAAAACTGGAATGGAAGGAGGCCAAATGAGGTGTTGGCTTTGGGGATGATCAATGTAACTCGTGCCATGGGTGAGTGTGGTTATCTTGACGAGTGAGCTGAGATAAGGCAGAGCATTACCAAGCAAAGACTTATAGATGACCTGGAGCCAGTGGATCTGGCAACGAATATGTAGCGAGGGCCAGCCTATTTTCTACATTGTAGAACTTTAGTGAAGACATCAAAACTATGAAACAACACACAGCCACCCTTTGCCTTAATTTCAGCTTTGCACACCCTTGGCATTCTCTCAACCAGCTTCATGAGGAATGTTTTTCCAACAGTCTTGAAGGAGTTCCTACATTTTATGCTGATCACTTGTTGGCTGCTTTTCCTTCACTCTGCGGTCCAACTCTTCCCAAACCATCTCAATTGGGTTGAGGTCGGGTGATTGTGGAGGCCAGGTCATCTGATGCAGCACTTCATCACTCTCAAATAGCCCTTACACAACCTGGAGGTGTGACGCAATCTCAACTGCTCTCCGCTTTGCCCTCACCCACCTAGAAAAGAAGAATACATACGTATGTGAGATTGTTGTTCATTGACTACAGCTCTGCGTTCAACACCATTGTGCCCCCTGGGTCTAAACACCTCCCTCTGCAACTGGATCCTAGACTTCCTGATGGGCCGCCCCCAGGTGGTATGGGTAGGCAACATCACCTTAGCCACAGTGACCCTCAACACAGGGATCCCACAGGGGTGTGTGCTTAGTCCCTTCTTGTACTTCCTGTTCACCCATGACTGTGGGGCCACACACGACAGTGGTAGGCCTGATCACCAGCAACTATGAGTAAGCCAACAGGCCGGTCCAAACACACGCGGCGCGCCTCTTCCCCCCCAGGAGGTTGAAAAATATTGGCATGAGCTCTCAGATCCTCAGAAACTTCTATAGTTGTACCAGTGAGAGCATTTTTACTCCCTTGACCACTGTCTGGTATGGCAACAGCTCTGCCCTCAATCACATGGTGCTACAGAGGGTGATGTGGACAGCCCATTACATCACTGTCTGGTATGGCAACAGCACCGCCCTCGATCACATGGCGCTACAGAGGGTGAAGCAGACAGCCCATTACATCACTGCCTGGTATGGCAACAGCACCGCCCTTGATCACATGGCGCTACAGAGGGTGGTGCTGACAGCCCAGTACATCACTGGGGCTGAGCTCCCTGCCATCCAGAACATCTATATCTGGATGTGTGGTAGGAAGGCCTGGAAAATCGTTAAAGACTCCGACCACCAAAGCCATAGACTATTCTCCCTGCTTCTGCACAGCAAGCGGTAGCGGTGCATCAAGTCTGGCACCAACAGGCTCTTTAACAGCTTCTATCCCAAAGCAATACAATTGATAAATAGCTAACAAAATAGCTACACAGACTATCTGAGTTGACCTTGTATGCTCATTGCCCTTTTTATTTTTGTTTCTATGCCCACTCACAGGGCTCTACACACACAGACACACTGATACTACAACACACACAAAACACTCACTTACACATAATATGTACATACATTTATACTGACTCTACACACACATCCACTCACATACAAACTGCTGCTACTCTGTTCATCTTATATTCTGATGCCTAGTCACCTTACCGCAAAACATATCTACCTCCATCACTCCAGTATCCCTGAACATTGTAATAATGGTATTACTTAGAATTACTTTGTTATTGATTATTGCTTTGTTGGGTTTTGATTTTGCAAGAAAGGCATTTCACTGTCCTTGTGCATGTGACAGTAAAACTTGGAGCTTTATACTCTATCTACAGTATCGTTATACTCCATCTACAGTATCTATATACTCTATCTAGAGTATCTTTATACTCTATCTACAGTATCTTTATACTCTATGTACAGTATCTATATATTCTATCTACAGTATCTTTATACTCTATCTACAGTATCTTTATACTCTATCTACAGTGTCTATATACTCTATCAACAGTATCTAAACTCAGCAAAAGAAGAAACGTCTCTTTTTCAGGACCCTGTCTTTCAATGATAATTCATAAAAACCGAAATAACTTCACAGATCTTCATTGTAAAGGGTTTAAACATTGTTTCCCTTGATTGTTCAATGTACCATAAACAATTGATGAACTTGCACCTGTGGAACGGTCGTTAAGACACTAACAGCTTAAAGACGGTAGGCAATTAAGGTCACAGTTATGAAAATGTAGGACACTAAAGAGACCTTTCTACTGACTATGAAAAACACCAAAAGAAAGATGCCCAGGGTCCCTTCTCATATGTGTGAACGTGAGTTAGGCATGCTGCAAGGAGGCATGAGGACTGCAGATGTGGCCAGGGAAATAAATTACAATGTCCCTACTGTGAGACGCCTAAGACAGGGCTACTTGGAGACAGGACGGACAGCTGATCGTCCTCACAGTGACAGACCACGTGTAACAACACCTACACAGGATCGCTACATCTGAACATCACACCTGCGGGACAGGTACAGGATGGCAGCAACAATTGCCAGAGTTACAACAGGAACACACAATCAGTGCTCAGACTGTCCGCAATAGGCAGAGAGAGGCTGGACTTCGGGCTTGTAGGCCTGTTGTAAGGCAGGTCCTCACTAGACATCACCGGCAACAACGTCGCCTATGGGCACAAACCCACCGTCGCTGGACTAGACAGGACTGGCAAAAAGTGCTCTTCACTGACGAGTCACGGTTTTGTCTCACCAGGGGTGATGGTCGAATTGCGTTTATTGTCGAAGGAATGAGCGTTACACCGAGGCCTGTACTCTTGAGCAGGATCGATTTGGAGGTGCAGGGTCCGTCATGGTCTCGGGCGGTGTGTCACAGCATCATCGGACTAAGCTTGTTGTCATTGCAGGCAATCTCAACGATGTGCGTTACTGGGAAGACATCCTCCTCCCTCATGTGGAACCCTTCCTGCAGGCTCATCCTGACATGACCCTCCAGCATGACAATTCCACCAGTCATACTGCTCGTTCTGTGCGTGATTTCCTGCAAGACAGGAATGTCAGTGTTCTGGGGTGGGGTAACATCTCACAGCAAGAACTGGTCAATCTATTGCAGTCCATGAGGAGGCGATGCACTGCAGTACTTCATGCATCTGCTGGCAACACCAGATACTGACTGTTCCTTTTGATTTTGATCCCCCCCTTTGTTCAGGGACACATTATTCCATTTCTGTTAGTCACATGTCTGTGGAACGTGTTCAGTTTATGTCTCAGTTGTTGAATATTGTTTTACAAATATTTACACATGTTAAGTATGCTGAAAATAAATGTTAGATTAGGTGTTTATTTTTTTGCTGAGTTTATATACTCTATCTACAGTATCTACTATATACTCTATCAACAATATCTATTATATCTACAGTGTATATATACACTGAGTGTATAAAACATTAGGAACACCTTCCTAATATAGAGTTTCGTCCCCCTTTGCCCTCAGAACACCCTCATTTCATTGGGTCATGGACTACAAGGTGTTGAAAGCGTTTCACAGGGATGCTGGCCGATGTTGACTCCAATGCTTCCCATAGTTGTGTAAAGTTGGCTGGGTGTCCTTTTCGTGGTTGACCAGTCCGTTGTAGAGGTAAGGAATGAGAGCTGTATAGAGTGAGATCAGTGTGGGTTGACACACTGTGGTGGTGCTGGCGGTTGTGGTACATTGGGCTGTTGGGGATGAAAATGGGACTGAATCTCAGCTGGCACCCAAAGCGGACAGACTTCTGTGGTAACCTGGGCAACTGCCACTGTCTACTGTCTCTGAGCTGAACCTCCCTCTGCAGAATGAATGGAGGGTGTGGTGAGTACTTCTAGTGTTTAGAGCGTTCTGGCGCACATGCATATGAGTGTGTGTGTGTACGAAAAGGTATGTGCTCACTACTGTAAGTCGCTCTTGATAAAAGCGTCTGCTAAATGACTGAACTGTAAATTTGATGTGTGTGTATGTGTGTGTGTGTGTGTGTGTGTGTGTGTGTGTGTGTGTGTGTGTGTGTGGGGGGGGGGGGGGGGTGCAAAAAGAATAAAGTAGGACACTGACGATAACTGATTTATCTTGTGAACTGATTGGGCTCAAAAGTGCAAATGTCATCTTTCATCATATATTAACAAAACAGAGCTAGTGAATCTGATACATAATTGATATCAGTTACATAAAGGGTTTGTATAATTATAACACATGGCCTTTAGACTGGCCCAAAATGTCTATAAAGATCTGCACACTGTTTCAATGAGGAGAGAGAAACCAATGTAGGAAGTCTGCTATGGCATATAGGAAGGGCCTGCCTGGCCATTAAGCACTGGTAACACTGCTTACTGCCCTAGCCATCATCATCCGTGCAGCCTGTCATTAAGATCCATTGATCCTCCCAAGACACCACACTCAACACGATGCTATGTTATAATGGGGGGGGATCACGCAAAACCATCTACTGTTTCACTGGAAGAGCAATCCATGGAAAGGGAAGCGGTGGAACATTTACAGTCATTTCCAAAAGTTTTGGGACAGTGACACATTTCTGTCGTGGTTTTGTCTCAGTACTCCAGCGCTATGGATTTGAAATCAAACAGTGACTACAAGGTTAAAGTGCAGACTGTCAGCTTTAATTTGAGAGTATTTTGATCTGGTGAACCGTTTAGAAAGTACTGCACTTTTTGTACATAGTTCCCCCATTTTAGGACAAATTCACTTTTTGTACATAGTTCCCCCAGTATTAGGACAAATTCACTTATAGGTGTATTAAAGTACACAAAGGTTCAGTATTTGGCCCCATATTCCAAGTACTCAATGATTACATCAAGTTTGTGACTCTACAAACTTGTTGAATATATTTGCTGTTTGTTTTGTTTGTGTTTCAGATAATTTTATGTCCCTTTTACTGTAAATACGAATATCCATCTCTCTAGAGAGATGGAGAGAAAAATAGAGAGAGAGAGAGAGAGAGAGAAGAGAGAGAGAGAGAGAGAGAGAGAGAGAGAAGAGAGAGAGAGAGAGATGGAGAGAGATGGAGAGAGAGAGGAAAAAGAGCGAGGGAGACATGGAGCAGGAGAGAGAGATGGAGAGAGATGAGATATATATATAGAGAGAGAAAGAGAGAGCAAAAGAGAAAGAGGAGAGGGAGAGAGCGGGAGAGAGAAATAGAGAGAAACGGTCCCGAAATGCTAATGTTCCCTGCTTGTCCCCGACAGCTGGCCGGTGCTGTTTGACATGTGTGATGAATGGTGTATCATTGGTACTGCTGCCCTCTCCACTAATGGCACCAGTACAGAGACAAAGGCAAGAGGAAAAACCCAGCAGCACCAGCAAAGGATGCTTCCTTCAATTAACACACCCCAGCAGCTCCCTTCCTCCTGCACACACACACACACACACACACACACAAACACACACACACACACACACTGCAGTGTTGACGGGTATCTGCTGAGCACAGCTTATTTCCCTCTGCTCTGCTGTGTTTCTCTCCCCACTTGCCTCGAGTCACCCGCGTCTCACATGTGGCAATTACTACAGACACATGGAGGTGTAGAGGCTTTTTAGGGTGTGGAGAGGCAAGACACAGAAGAAAAACAGAGCACTCAAGTGACAGGTGAAAAATGAGGGGAAAAGGAAACATAGAAAAACAACCAGGGAAAGGATGGGGAAAGAGGAGAAAGATGCTTAGTTGGCAAAGAATGGGGCATTCAGTACTCGCCCTGCCCCCGGGCTGGGGGTGCTTGGGGCTGAGGCTGGGGCTGTTTGGGGCTGAGGCTGGGGCTGTTTGGGGCTGGGGCTTTTTGGAGCTGAGGCTGTTTGGAGCTGAGGCTGTTTGGGGCTGAGGCTGTTTGGGGCTGAGGCTGGGGCTGCTTGGGACTGAGGCGGGGCTGTTTGGGCCTGAGGCTGCTTGGGACTGAGGCGCGGCTGTTTGCGGCTGAGGCTGTATGGGGCTGGGGCTGTTTGGGATTGGGGCTCTTTGGAGCTGAGGCTGTTTGGGGCTGGGGCTCTTTGGGGCTGAGGCTGTTTGGAGCAGAGCTGTTTGGGGCTGAGGCTGTTTGGGGCTGAGGCTGGGGCTGTTTGGGCCTGAGGCTGCTTGGGACTGAGGCGCGGCCGTTTGCGGCTGAGGCTGTATGGGGCTGAGGCTGTTTGGGGCTGAGGCTGGGGCTGTTTGGGGCTGTTTGGGGCTGTTTGGGGCTGTTTGGGGCTGAGGCTGGGGCTGTTTGGGGCAGAGGCGGGGCTGTGGCGGGGCTGAGGCTGTTTGGGGCTGAGGATGGGGCTGTTTGGGGCTGAGGCGGGGCTGTTTGGGGCTGAGGATGGGGCTGTTTGGGGCTGAGGATGGGGCTGTTTGGGGTTGAGGCGGGGCTGAGGCTGTTTGGGGCTGATAATGGGGCTGTTTGGGGCTGTGGATGGGGCAGTTTGGGGCTGAGGATGGGGATGTTTGGGGCTGAGGCGGGGCTGTTTGGGGCTGAGGATGGAGCTGCTTGGGGCTGAGGATGGAGCTCTTTGGGGCTGAGGATGGAGCTGCTTGGGGCTGAGGATGGAGCTGCTTGTGGCTGAGGATGGAGCTGTTTGGGGCTGAGGCTGGGGCTGTTTGGGGCTGAGGCTGGAGCTCTTTGGGGCTGAGGCTGGAGCTCTTTGGGGCTGAGGATGGGGCTGTTTGGGGCTGATGATGGAGCTGTTTGGGGCTGAAGCTGGGGCTATTTGGGGGCTGATGATGGAGCTGTTTGGGAATGAGGATGAGGCTATTTGGGGCTGAGGATGGGGCTGAGGTGTGAAATAGTGAACAGTCTCTGTGTCACCACCACTGAAGGATTGATTGATTGCTGAGCCTTTGCCATAAGTATTAGTGTAAATATTTTCCCTCTCACGCTATACCCTTTTCCCCTCTCACGCTCCTCCTCCTCTCTGCTTCAATCATTCACATTGATCAGAGAGCGAGAGAGAGAGAGAGAGAGAGCGAGAGAGAGAGAGAGAGAGAAAGAGAGAGCGAGAGGACGTATTCACCCTGCACACCCTAATAGGCAAACAACCAAGCCAAAACAAAGGCCAAGTCTTCCCTTGCTTTGTGCTTTCACCCAATTTGGCATGAGGGTCTGCTATACAAATTGATGGAAACTGGGATGCAGCTTGAGCCCCACCCTCTTCAACATATTTACATTTGAAGTTGGAAGTTTACATCCACCTTAGCCAAATACATTTAAACTCAGTTTTTCACAATTCCTGACATTTAATCCTAGTAAAAATTCCCTGTCTTAGGTCAGTTAGGAAAAGCACTTGCTTTTAAGAATGTAAAATGTCCGATTTATAGTAGAGAGAATGGTTTATTTCAGCTTTTATTTCTTTCATCACATTCCCAGTGGGTCAGAAGTTTACATACATTCAATTAGTATTTGGTAGCATTGCCTTTAAATTTTTTAACTTAAGTCAAACTTTTTGGGCAGCCTTCCACAAGCTTCCCAGAATAATTTGGGTGAATTTTGGCCCATTCCTCCTGACAGAGCTGGTGTAACTGAGTCAGGTTTGTATGCCTCCTTGCTCTTACACGCTTTTTCAGTTCTGCCCACAAATATTTTATAGGATTGAGGTCAGGGCTTTGTGATGGCCACTCCAATACCTTGATTTGGTTGTCCTTAAGCCATTTTGCCACAACTTTGGAAGTATGCTTAGGGTCATTTTCCATGTGGAAGACCCATTTGCGACCAAGCTTTAACTTCCTGACTGATGTCTTGAGTTGTTGCTTCAGTATATCCACATAATTTTCGTACTTCATGATGCCATCTATTTTGTGAAGTGCTGATCACACACACAACATGATGCTGCCAACCCCTGTGCTTCACGATTGAAATGGTGTTCTTCGGATTGCAAGCCTCCCCCTTTTTCCTCCTAACATAATGATGATCATTATGGCCAAACAGTTCTATTTTTGTTTCATCAGACCAGAGGATATTTCTCCAAAAAGTACGATCTTTGTCCCCATGTGCAGTTGCAAACTGTAGTCTAACTTTTTTTATGGCAGTTTTGGAGCAGTGGCTTCTTCCTTGCTGAGCGGCTTTTCAGGTTATGTCGATATAGGATTAGTTTTACTGTGGATATAGATACTTTTGTACCTGTTTCCTCCAGCATCTTCACAAGGTCCTTTGCTGTTGTTCTGGGATTGATTTGCACTTTTGGCACCAAAGTACGTTCATCTCTAAGAGACAGAACGTGTTTCCTTCCAGAGCGGTATGACGGCTGTGTGGTGTTTATACTTGCGTACTATTGTTTGTACAGATGAACGTGGTACCTTCAGGCATTTGGAAATTGCTCCCAAGGATGAACCAGACTTGTGGAGGTCTACAATTTTTTTCATGATGTCTTGGCTGATTTCTTTTGATTTTCTCATTATCTCAAGAAAAGAGGCACTGAGTTTGAAGGTAAGCTTTGAATACATCCACATGTACACCTCCAATTGACTCAAATGATGTCAATTAGCCTAACAGAAGCTTCTAAAGCCATTACATAATTTTGTGGAATATTCTAAGCTGTTTAAAGGCACAGTCAACTTAGTGTATGTAAACTTCTGACCCACTGGAGTTGTGATACAGTGAATTATAAGTGAAATAATCTGTCTGTAAACAATTGTTGGAAAAATTAATTGTGTCATGCACAAAGTAGATGTCCTAACCGACTTGCCAAAACTATAGTTTGTCGACAAGAAATGTGTGGAGTGGTTGAAAAACAAGTTTTAATGACTCCAACCTAAGTGTATGTAAACTTCTGACTTAAACTGTATCAACGAATTGGCGAGGGCACTAGAACAGTCTGCAGCACCCGGCCTCGCCCTACTAGAGTCTGAAGTCAAATGTCTACTGATGATCTGGTGCTTCTGTCCCCAACCAAGGAGGGCCTACAGCAGCACCTAGATCTTCTGCACAGATTCTGTCAGACCTGGGCCCTGACAGTAAATCTCTGTAAAACAAAAATAATGGTGTTCCAAAAAAGGTCCAGTTGCCAGGACCGCAAATACAAATTCCATCTAGACACCGTTGCCCTAGAGCACACAAAGAACTATACATACCTCTGCCTAAACATCAGCGCCACAGGTAATTTCCACATTAATATCAGGCTAAAAATACTTGAATCAGTTATAGAACCCATTTGCCCTTTATGGTTGTGAGGTCTGGGGTCCGCTCACCAACCAAGAATTCACAAAATGGGCTAAACACCAAATTGAGACTCTGCATGCAGAATTCTGCAAAAATATCCTCAGTGTACAACGTAAAACACAAATGCATGCAGAGCAGAATTAGGCCGATACCCACTAATTATCAAAATCCAGAAAAGAGTGGTTCAATTCTACAACCACCTAAAAGTAAGCGATTCCCAACCCTTCCATTACAAAGCCATCACCTACAGAGAAATGAACCTGGAGAAGAGTGCCCTAAGCAAGCTGGTCCTGGGGCTCTGTTCACAAACACAAACAGACCCCACAGAGCCCCAGGACAGCAATACAATTAGACCCAACCAAATCATGAAAAACTATATAACTACTTGACACATTGGAAAGAATTTACAAAAAAACTGAGCAAACTAGAATGCTATTTGGCCTTAAACAGAGAGTACACAGTGGCAGAATACCTGACCACTGTGACTGACCCAAATTCAAGGAAAGCTTTGATTATGTATAGACTCAGTGAGCATAGCCTTGCTATTGAGAAAGTCCACTATAGCCTGACTTCTCGAGAGCCAGGTCTGCCAATGTGCACACTGCCCACAAAATGAGGTGGAAACTGAGTTGCACTTCCTAACCTCCTGCCCAATGTATGACCATATTAGAGACACATATTTCCCACAGATTACACAGATCCACAAAGAATTCAAAAACAATCCCAATTTTGATTAACTCCCATATCTACTAGTTAAATACCACAGTGTGACATCACTGCAGCAAGATTTGTGACCTGTTGCCACAAGAAAAGGGCCACCAGTGAAGAACAAACATCATTGTAAATATTTATTTTCCCTTTTGTACTTTAACTATTTGCACATTGTTACAACGCTGTATATAGACGTAATATGACATTTGAAATGTCTTTATTCTTTTGGAACTTCTGTTAGTGTAATGTTTACTGTTCATTTTTGTTGTTTATTTCACTATTGTTTAATTTCTACTTCACTTGCTTTGGCAATGGTAACATATGTTTCCCATGTCCAATAAAGCCCTTGAATTGAATTGAATTGAGGGAGAATCAGAGAGAGCAAGAGAGACAGAGAGATACAGAGAGAGAATAATATAACATTTGAAATGTCTATATTTTTAAAAAACTTTTGTGAGTGTAATGTTTACTAATGTTTCTCTTGTTTTTCCCTTTTGTTTGTTTATTTCACTTGCTTTGTAAACATATGTTCCCCATGCCAATAAAGCCCTTTGAATTGAATTGAGAGGGAAAAAGAGAGCATTGAGAGGGTGAGTAGTGATTTAGGGAGTTTTAGGGAATGGCAAATGTAACTTTTTCGTAACTTACTTTCTCTTACAAACACATACATGTAGGTGTGTCTTTTTAGAGGAGAGTGGGGAGCTATTTGGATTGTCTATTCCTCAAGCTGTTGGCTGGAAATACCCCTTATAGGGTTGAGGTACCCATATACTTGCCTGTTTTAAAGTTCCAGACATAGAGAATTCAGAACAGAGAGGAAGAGAGTCAGAAAGGAGGAGAACGGGTGAGGGGGGGACAAGAGTGAGAGCGAGGGAGAGAAATGTAGAGAGAGCAGAAAAATATTAACATGAATAATTTCTGTCATTTAGGTGGAGTGGAGAGAGGGAATGGGATAATGAAATTATTTAACGAACTATAACAGCCTTTTATTGGTTTTTAATTACATGAGTCATCGTTCCTTAATGCCATCAGACTGGCTGGCTTTCACATTACAAATTGGACGGAGGTCCGTCTACACTAAGGAGAACATCACACAAAGCAGCCTGTAAGAACACATATACAGAACATACCAAATGATGGGACAGTGTAACCTAACATTCAGATGAGACATTAGCTTAATACAGTAACAGAAAACTAAGTTGCAATAATGGACTTGTTAAGGAGACGGTTTGGACGAGTTTTCCCTCCAATCGGTTATCAATGCCTCATTCTGCCACCTTTGCTGACTCTATTTGGTCACATCTCGGTGTTCAAAAAGTAAAAACGATAAAAGGCAGTATCTGAGCCACAGTTCTACGTTTTTTAAGTTAAGTGTTAATCAAAGCGAGTGTGACTGTCTCAATGATTTGAATGATTTGTCTGGAATGTTGATTGCTTTGACATAGAAAAGCACAGCTGAGTCAGGCACCCTATCGCACACACACACACACACACACACACACACACACACACACACACACACACACACACACACACACACACACACACACACACACACACACACACACACACACACACACACACACACACACACACACACACACACACACAAACATCACGGAAGGAAAACACCAACAACGACACTATTCTTTATAGAGACTTCAGAGTTTTTCTCTTTCTCTTGGAACAAAATATGTCGAGAAAGCCATACTCAAGATGACAAACAATGTAAAAATGGTACAGGAACTTTCCAGCTGAGTTTGAACGATACTGATATTGTGTATAACACCTTGTCAATCAACAGAGTGAAAGGCAAGGGTTCACATTTGTTTTAATATTTTATTTGTTGGTAGTGATCCAGGTACAAGGAAAGAAAATAACTTTGATTTATCTTACAGGACATGGGGATGGGTCTTGTAAAAGTTTTCTTGTTCTTGGACAAGGACATGCAAGTGAATACAGAAGGTTGTTTACAGGAAAGATATGAGAATGTATAAATTGCATTGGAGAGAGGGTATCACCTTTCCCCGCACTGTAAAGAAAGACAACTTCCTATTTTTGCCTTTCTTTAATCCTCTTTTTTTGCAAAAAGGCAACACACAGATCCAACAATACTGAGAAAAGTAACAAAAGAAAGGGAAAGTACTTCTCAACCTCCCAAAAAAGAACATTTGTATCTATTGTCGTATCAAGCAAATGAGGAACATATCGCTGTTTGTGTTTGGAAAAGGTTTTAGTTTCTTTTGTTTTGAGATGAGAGGAAGCAGAGTAGATAACATGCAGGACCGAGTGACTCGGGTATCTCTGACAACTAATGACTCAGTATTGCACCTGGAGAGACCATCAAGTCCTTTTGGCCTAGCTCAGGGATGGGCAACTCCAGTCCTCAGGGGGCCTGATTGGTGTCACACTTTTGCCTCAGCCCCCACTAACACACCTGACTTCAATGATCAACCAATCATGACCTTCAGTTTTGAATGCAATTATTTTCATCAGCTGTGTTTGCTAGGGATGGGGACAAAGTGTGACAGCACCCCGCCCCTGAGGACTGGAGTTGCCCATCCCCGGGCCTTCTCCAACAGAAAAAAAAGACATTTTTTTTAATATTCCACAAATCTTTATGCATATTTCACAATATACCTTTTTATTCTCATTTGAATAAATACAAAACAACAACACAGTGATTTAAAGGAAAACCATGAGTATTAAAAAGACAAAAACGCATTAGACATTAGAAATATCGATATTCATTTGGTATGTTCTGTTACTGACATCTTGCCTTAAGGTGGATGGACCAGCACGTTAAACTTGGAATTAAAACCACTGGTGAAAAGAAATGAAACAGGACAGCATTGTACATAAAAGAGGGATATCTTTCAGCAATGAAACTGGAATGAAATAACTGAGTGGAGATGCATATGAATATATACACATATATACACACATACATGAACACCGGCAGAATGTAAAATAACCTGAGATACTCCTTGCACCTCATTTCCAGAACACTGGCCACTAGGTTGATGATATGATATGACAGTGACATAAACGTGACAGTACAACAGCATATCTGACAACGCCTTCAGTTTCCTTTCCAACTCTCCTTTTATCAACATTAAGCAGTACTAAAGAAGACACAAAAGAAACACTGAACCAGTAAAATTGTGAACGTTGATTTTGAAAACATTATTAAGCAGTACTTTTAAGTCCATAAAAGGCATACAAAGAAACAGGCTTTAAAAAAAAGGATAAGAACATTGTTTGAAAAGATACAAATTGAACATCTGAGGCTGAATAGTTCCATGCGGCCGGCAGAAGGAACACGTGTTGTGACTGTTAGGCAGATAGAAAGTAGTGGTCTATGCTGTAGAGACAGAGGCAGTGGGATCTGATACTGCAGGTGGCTCTTCTCCATTCTGACTGTACTCAACCTAACTTCCTCTCCACTATCTGATGCATTCTGGGAATTTGAGTCCCAATAGGGAGTCTAGTTAGTGCCCTATTGTATGCTAATCAGAACACAGTACCATACTTCAGGGTAGGGACTGCAGTGCTCCGACTGAAACAGATACAAAACAGGCCACTGTGTTGTTTTCCATGGGATGCCATGGATGTGGAGTACATTGAGTGCTCTAAATTAAGCAAACATAATTTAAAATGGATGACAAAATAAAATGTTGACTTTTGGACAAAAAAAAAGGACCTATCCTAAATCTTCTTTCCTGGCTATAGAGAAATCCTTTAGTATCAATGTTAGTTATTTCTACAACTGGGTTCAACCCAATCCAGAGTTTATCAAAAGGAAGGGATGATCAAAAGGAAGTCCTTTGTCAGTGTTAGATTATAGATTAGACCTTCTGAACCATGGCTTTGAGGCTCTTCATAGTGTATTTTAAGTGCTGTGGCTTCAGATTATACAAACGGATTATACAAATGATCTTCGGATGAAAACAAAAACTCTAGAATTCAATGAAAATAGAATCAAAGAAGATGAGATGAAGATAGAATCAAAGAAGATGAGATGAAGATAGAATCAAAGAAGATGAGATGAAGATAGAATCAAATAAATTGTGTTCAAACGCTGGACTGAAGATGAGGGCCCAGCTAGACGTCCATTGTGGATGTGTTATGTTCTGAAAACAAGACAATGCTTGGACAGCCTCACAACTGCCTCACAACTCATATCAGCCCATTTGTAGGACTATACGGTTTACAATAGATTCAGATTATGTAGGATCGAAGCTAATCCAATAATCAACTCATAGTTAGAGGAGAGACAAGTCATCATCTTGCTCATAGCCTCTGTACACATTGAACAAGCCCCCCCCCCCTCTCTGCCTCTTCTCTGGCCCACTACCTCAAAGACACTAACAAACCCCATCTTCTTTCTGATTAGTCCTAACTTGGGAATGGGCATCCATTTAGTTGCTGTCCATAAGCAACCCCTCACTCTTTAATATCTCTCTGTACATTAGTATATAATTTCTCATCTTTCTACAGAAACTCCTCTTCAAATCTTGGTCCTTTTCTTCCTGTCAGGAGGAGCTATGCTTTTGTGCTTATCACCAAAAATCACAGTGCAAAAAAACAATAATTAATCATAATAATTATAATAATGAATCAATGATAGCTATTAACAAATGATGGATTATAAAACAATTATTTTATGGCACAACAGCCTATCAATTCAAATATAATACAAATGACTAGATATAACCAAGAGGACGCTAAAACTGAAGTAGGCTTGCATAGCAATGCAACAACAACGTAAAGAATCTATTTACAGGAAACAAGATTCCATTTTTTCCCCAAGTAAGGTTATTTTGAAAATGAGTTTTCTCATATAGACGTTTTACCTGTTTTGTTTAGTTGCTATTGTCTGACTGAAAAAAAATAAAGTTGGGCGGTGAGAAATAATTTAGTTGAGGACAACAACATAGTGGGATGTACCGTATGTATGTCTGTGTTTATACATCACATTTACAGTTCTGTTATGGTGGTCATCATCGTCATCTTCCTGCTCCTCTCCTCTGATAATACACAAAGAAGGACAAAGGTCATTACACCAACAGGCGAGGCGTAATTCTGATGAGGACGACGAGGCTTTACTCCAGTTCAGTTCAGATCCTACTGCAGGCAGGTCACTCTGTGAGAGAGACAGAGAGAACAGCAATGTCAGGACAAAGCCATATCTTTGTCAAAATGCTATACATTAAATCAATAAAGTTGCCTATAGTATCACAACGCCTTTTTGCAATAAGATGGTAAACAAGAATGGTGTAATACGTACATAACTCGCCCGCGTAATGTCCAGGTCCGTTGGTCCCCAGGTAGTCGCTGTGGTCTGTGGCAGCCCGTTGGTGTGGCCCTCGAGGCCCCTCTCCCTTGCGTGGCCCCGTGGAGCCCTTGGAGGAGGCTGTCCCAGAGGAGCTGTGGCCCCCGGGGGAGGGGAACGAGGGTTTACTGTAGGGGGGCAGGCACCCCGCTTCTGGACAAACACACAGAGGGAAACAATTCATATTGTCACTACTAACCCTGATTGTAGTCGGGAAGTTGACACTTTTCTTTTAATTGAACCTTTATTTTACCAGGCAGGTCAATTAAGAACACATTCTTATAATACCTGCATTGCAAGAAGATAAAGGGGTCCTGTGGGGCTGGGGGCAAGGTGAATACATTATCATTCACTGAAATGACATGGGGAGGGGCAACAAAAGGATAGAACGTTACAACATGGTGGTTTATAGATTCATTATGGGGCTAGGTATGTGTTTGGGCAGGTGCAGGTGGATAGGCGGGGTGGTGGTGGTTGCAGAAGGTGCTACAGTGAGACAGAGAGTCTGTTGGCAGACCTCCCTTCTAATGACATCTGCAGTGTGCTGGTGCCAGCAGGCAGTGTGGGCTCACACATGGGTCCCTCAGCTAACACCCCTTTGAAGGGGAGTAAGGCAACTACAGAGGGGTTAGTGTCTGCTGTGACATACCCTGCTACCGGTCAGTATATTGTAGTTCTGACCTGCTGTGACATACCCTACTACCGGTCAGTATATTGTAGCTCTGACCTACTGTGACATACCCTGCTACAGGTCAGTATATTGTAGCTCTGACCTACTGTGACATACCCTGCTACAGGTCAGTATATTGTAGCTCTGACATACTGTGACATATCGTGCTACAGGTCAGTATATTGTAGCTCTGACCTACTGTGACA
Organism: Oncorhynchus clarkii lewisi; assembly: GCF_045791955.1. Lineage (NCBI taxonomy): Eukaryota > Metazoa > Chordata > Actinopteri > Salmoniformes > Salmonidae > Oncorhynchus > Oncorhynchus clarkii. The sequence continues at coordinate 32,427,097 of NC_092170.1, forward strand.
CTCCCTGCTACAGGTATTGTAGCTCTGACTTGGTCTCTAGATATAGAGGTCTATAGATATATAGCATCATATCTCATCAAACATCCTCCCGCTGTTCTGATAATGATTAACTGGGCTTGTCTTGACCCCTCAGAACTCTGCTGTGTGTCAGTCAACTTGGAGGGACTTCTGAACTCGGCTGTGTATCAGTCAACATGGAGGGCCTTCTGAACTCTGCTGTGTATCAGTCAACTTGGAGGGCCTTCTGAACTCTGCTGGCTATCAGTCAACTTGGAGGGCCTTCTGAACTCTGCTGGATATCAGTCAACTTGGAGGGCCTTCTGAACTTGGCTGTGTATCAGTCAACTTGGAGGGCCTTCTGAACTTGGCTGTGCATCAGTCAACTTGGAGGGCCTTCTGAACTCGGCTGTGTATCAGTCAACTTGGAGGGCCTTCTGAACTCTGCTGGCTATCAGTCAACTTGGAGGGCCTTCTGAACTCTGCTGTCTATCAGTCAACTTGGAGGGCCTTCTGAACTCTGCTGTGTATCAGTCAACTTGGAGTACACCTCTTATAGAATCTGATGAGTGTGACGCTTCTCTGTGTCTCCTGGTCTGTCAGTCTGTCATTCTGCCTGCCTCTCTGTTGGTCGTTCTGTCTGTCTGCCTCAGTGTCTGCCTCTCTGTCTGTTTGCCCTGGCACAGACAGGAGAGGAACACAGCATGGTGAGGTCTAATGACTCCACACACAGACAGGATATGAACACAGCATGGTGAGGTCTAATGACTCCACACACAGACAGGATAGGAACACAGCATGGTGAGGTCTAATGACTCCACACACAGACAGATGGGTGGAGTGGTGGAGTAGCCACTGTTTGTCTGAGAGGGGAAAGCTGGGGAATTAGAATGCATCTGCGTGGCAGGGGCCTCCTGCCTGGACTGGGCTGGAGCCGGACACCATTGCTGACAACTACAGGCTGTGTGTGTGTGTGTATGTGTGTGTATGTGTGTGTGTGTGTGTGTGTGTATGTGTGTGTGTGTGTGTGTGTGTGTGTGTGTGTGTATGTGTGTGTGTGTGTGTGTGTGTGTGTGTGTGTGTGTGTGTGTATGTGTGTGTGTGTGTGTGTGTGTGTGTGTGTGTGTGTGTGTGTATGTGTGTGTGTGTGTGTGTGTGTGTGTGTGTGTGTGTGTGTGTGTGTGTGGGGGGGGGGGGGGGGGTTCTGGAAGACAAGTACAAGTGGCAGACAGTGCAATCTGTTCATGGGAGCTGAGTCTCCTCTGAGATTGAACACCAGGATTTAGTAAAGGCTCTGGTCTGCCAAGGCACCGCAGCCATCAGGACCCTGCTGTCACACAGTTAAGGGCTCTGCTGGATCTCTCTTTGTACAGCAATGGCTGCTGACCTAACCACAGGTCTACTCGCTCCATACTCTGATGTGGAATATGAGTTCTATCCTACTGTTCTAAAGTAGTATACAAGAAATTGGCATCTTCAAATTAGAATGAAGTGGAATTTGTGGATCAGGTCTGAGTCTTTCTGACAATGTGCTGGCATTCTGATTTGCTTCTACCCTCCAGTCCTGTACCTGCTTTGTGTCCCCTGCGTGGGTCGTCTCCTCGGTCCATGGATGCTAGTCTGTCCTGCGCCTGGCAGTGCCGCTCCAGAGAGGTGCGTGTCTGTCTGTCCATGCAGCTCTTCATCTCCTCCAGCCCAGACAGGGGCATGGCGCCACACATGGGCTGGCGTTCCAGGGACGATGCCTGCCTCTCGGCTGGGGGGCCCATTCCGCCTACACTACGGGCCCCCTGGATATAACCTGGTCCCTGGATGGGCGGGGGGTCAGGGGGAGGAGGTAGGTCTGGGAGGGAGGGAGGGAGGCGTGATGTGGTTAACTACAAGGTTACAGTCTGGTGATATATCAGTAATCAGTCAATCAGTATTAATCAGTAACTGTAATGTAGTCCAAGTCCTCATAGATCAGGGCTCTCCAACTCTGTTACTGGAGAGCTCTCCTCCTGTAGCTTTACTCCAACTCTGTTACTGGAGAGCTATCCTCCTGTAGCTTTACTCCAACCCTGTTACTGGAGAGCTATCCTCCTGTAGCTTTACTCCAACCCTGTTACTGGAGAGCTATCCTCCTGTAGCTTTACTCCAACCCTGTTACTGGAGAGCTATCCTCCTGTAGCTTTACTCCAACCCTGTTACTGGAGAGCTCTCCTCTTGTAGCTTTACTCCAACCCTGTTACTGGATAGCTATCCTCCTGTAGCTTTACTCCAACTCTGTTACTGGAGAGCTCTCCTCCTGTAGCTTTACTCCAACTCTGTTACTGGAGAGCTCTCCTCCTGTAGCTTTACTCCAACCCTGTTACTGGAGAGCTATCCTCCTGTAGCTTTACTCCAACCCTGTTACTGGAGAGCTATCCTCCTGTAGCTTTACTCCAACCCTGTTACTGGAGAGCTATCCTCCTGTAGCTTTACTCCAACCCTGTTACTGGAGAGCTCTCCTCCTGTAGCTTTACTCCAACCCTGTTACTGGAGAGCTATCCTCCTGTAGCTTTACTCCAACCCTGTTACTGGAGAGCTCTCCTCCTGTAGCTTTACTCCAACCCTGTTACTGGAGAGCTCTCCTCCTGTAGCTTTACTCCAACCCTGTTACTGGAGAGCTCTCCTCTTGTAGCTTTACTCCAACCCTGTTACTGGATAGCTATCCTCCTGTAGCTTTACTCCAACCCTGTTACTGGAGAGCTCTCCTCTTGTAGCTTTACTCCAACCCTGTTATTGGATAGCTCTCCTCCTGTAGCTTTACTCCAACCCTGTTACTGGAGAGCTCTCCTCCTGTAGCTTTACTCCAACCCTGTTACTGGAGAGCTCTCCTCTTGTAGCTTTACTCCAACCCTGTTACTGGATAGCTATCCTCCTGTAGCTTTACTCCAACCCTGTTACTGGAGAGCTATCCTCCTGTAGCTTTACTCCAACTCTGTTACTGATTCAGATTTTCAACCTGCTAATTATTAGAATCATGTGCTCTAGATTAGGTTTCGAGTGAAAACCTACAGGACGGTATCTGTCCAGGAACAGGGTTGGAGTAAAAACCTACAGGACGGTATCTCTCCAGGAACAGGGTTATAGTGAAAACCTACAGGACGGTATCTCTCCAGGAACAGGGTTGAAGTAAAAACCTACAGTGCGGTATCTCTCCAGGAACAGGGTTAGAGTGAAAACCAACAGGACGGTATCTCTCCAAGAACAGGGTTGAAGAGCCCTGTTATAGATAATGAGTAAGTTGTGTCAGAGGTAACTCTTTACTGAGACACATTTCTGGGAAGCTTCTGGTTCAAACACTGTGCCACCCCAGCGTCTTCTCTTACCATCTGCACTGGCGTCTCTCCTGTGGGGTGCCGTTCCCTGTCCCCGGGGCTTGCGGGTGGGCCGGGCAGCCCTCTGGTGGCCCAGGCTATGTGTGCCCACCGTGCTGCCATCTGTAGAGAAGGGACTGCTGGGCCGGGCCCGGTGGGACAGCCCTTTACCTGGAGGAGGAGGGAGAGAAGAAGACAGAGAGGCCACTAGGTTAGTGGAGGTACTGAGAGGAACATGGAGAGAGGGGAGTTAAGGAGCATGCCTGGGAAGAGAATGTTGATTTCCAAGCAGGAAGCTCACATGATCCCATGGAAGGTTCAGTTAGTTAATCAGTCAAATGTAAAAATCCTCAAAATCACACCATTATTTTTACAATGAGAAAGTACAGGCAGTGTTAGAGGCCTGCAAAGAAATCACCAGTGTTCACCCAGATAATTGTCCTCTATCCCAAGTTCGTAGGAGTCAGAGTGCAAAGCTGGAGGAAGGTTAGAGTTGAATCAAGGTTTGTATCCTTTGTTCAGCCACATATTGTAGAGCCATGCAGATTCTCCACCAAAACAGCAGTAGAGGAAAAAACACCAGCCAGCAGATGTCAGGAAGTAGATCAATCTCCTTCTGGGTCATATAGAGGTTCCAGGGAGAACAGGCTGGAGGGGCTCCACTCCTCATATACCAACCTCTCTTGGCCAGGCTGGTGCCCTCCAGGTGGTAGCCTGCCTTGTCAGCGGCTGCCACCAGGGCCTGGGCGAAGCTACAGTGGGTGTAGAGGGATCCATCAGAGGAGCTGCCCACACTGGACCTGTGGCTGGAGTAGTGACGGTCATCTTCCTCTGAGGCTGAACCCCAGCCGTTAACCATGGACCCTGAGGGACACCGCCAGCTAGAGCATCAGAGATGTGCATGTGTGTGTGTTCACAAATCAAGTAACAATTTTTGATATCCAACCGCACCATGTTTACAGCCTCCAGACCCCAACCGAGGAAATTCCACGGACACAAAAGCCCTTGAATGATCTTCCATACTGAACATCTTCACTGTGGCTATAGGTTTCAACGGATTCATGTGCTGTGTAATCTTATAATGAGAGTTAATATCAAGTTTCATCTCAGATGGGTTTCTCTGTGCTGGAGGGACTCTTGTGTTCTAGCATGTCACTAGTAGTTTTCTACACTCATTCTGTTCTGGCTTGCCCCTCTCGTCACACACACACACATAAACATGCACACACACACGTTGATGGACAACATAACCATGGCCTCTTGAGTTTGGCCTGTGTTTGAAAGAGAAAAGTAACACACCTGTCCAGAGTTGAGTCCCAGTATTACCTCAGGTGACACACCTGTCCAGAGCGGAGTCCCAGTATTACCTCAGGTGATACACCTGTCCAGAGCTGAGTCCCAGTATTACCTCAGGTGATACACCTGTCCAGAGCTGAGTCCCAGTATTACCTCAGGTGACACGGATGAAGCAGCTCACTAAACAGTGTTGAATCAAACACCTAATGGTTTAACAGTAGAAACACCTGGCTCTCTTATCATGCCTTGTTAAAGCACTCCACACTCTGTGGAAAGTCCTGCAGCATTGACTTAGCAATAATGCCAAATCAATCACTTAAATTCCAAGATGGCATAGGAGTGGGATGTCTGTTTTGATTGTCTTTTCCCATCCCTTGTATATATCGTTTTTTTTCCTCGTCTATATTTTTTAGATTTTTAATCTAATTTTCCATCTAGGGACAAGGTCCTTAATAAAACGTTTTCTTAAAAAAATATATACAAAACGCTGTATAGAAAATATATAAATATGCTTTTTTCTATTTTTAAAATGTACAAATGTTCCTGCAACCCGCATCACGCACTGTGGTATGGATCTGCTATTTTTAAAACCGGAACCCCCTTCAGTAGCTAGCCAGCTAACTAGCTAGTAGTCAGTTAGCCAATGCTAGCGGTCATCACCGTTAACTCGGACATCGGCCAACCTCAGCCCGGTCAATTCCTGCCAGTCTACAAAGCGCAATATCAACCTAGAGCATATCGGACTGCTTGTATCTACCTCATCTCCGGATTCCTGCCGCAAGCTCTGAACCTTTACTCCGGATCATCGCAGCAAGCTAGTCTGGACCCCTTTGCTGCCGACACGGAGCCCCACCAATCCATCACGACTGGTCTGCCGACATAACCATCCGAGGGGGTTTCAACAGGCTCTCCCTTTGCGACGTCCCCCTGAGGCCCATCTGTTAGCCTGCTAGCTGTCTGAATCGCCATGCCTCCAGCTCGCCTAGCTACTCACTGGACCCTATGATCACTCGGCTACACATGCCTCTCACTAATGTCAATATGCCTTGTCTATTGCTGTTTTGGTTAGTAATTTTTGTCTTATTTCACTGTAGAGCCTCCAGCCCCCCTCCATATGATTTAGCCAGCACTTTGTTCCACCCCCCACACATGAGGTAACTTCACCTGGCTCACCAAAATACTCAGTCAGTTAGGAAAGCTAAGGCTAGCTTTTTCAAACAGGTTTTGGGACACTGTAAAGTTCATGTAGAATAAGAGCATCTCCTCCCAGCTGCACACTGCACTGAGGATCAGAAACACTGTCACCACTGATAAATCTACGATAATCGATCATTTCAAAAAGCATTTTTCCACAGCTGGACATGCTTTCCACCTGGCTACCCCTACCCGACCAACATCTCAGCAGCCCCTCAGCACCTCCTTGCCCAAGCCCCCACCCCCGATTCTCCTTCACCCAAATCCAGACATCTGATATTCTGAAAGAACGGCAAAATCTGGATCCCTGCAGATTAGCTGGGCTAGACAATCTGGACCCTCTCTTTCTAAAATTATCCCCCGAAATTGTTGTAACTCCTTTTACTAGCCTACTCAAACTCTCTTTTGTATCGTCTGAGATCCCCAAAGATTGGAAAACTGCCGTGGTCATCCCCCTCTTCAAAGGAGAAGACACTCTAGACCCAAACTTATATCGACCTATATCCATCCTGCCCTGCCTTTCTAGAAGCTTCGAAAGCCAAGATAGCATCGAACAGATCACCGACCATTTCAAATCCCACCGCACCTTCTCCACTATGCAATCTGGTTTCCAATCTGGTCATGGGTGCACCTCAGCCAAGCTCAAGGTCCTAAAAGATATCATAAACCGCCATCGATAAAAGACAGTACTGTGCAGCCGTCTTCTTCGACCTGGCCAAGGCTTTCGACTCTGTCAATCACCACATTCTTATCGGCAGACTCAATGGCCTCGGCTTCTCAAATGACTGCCTTGCCTGGTTCACCAACTACTTCTCAGATAGAGTTCAGTATGTTAAATCGGAAGGCCTGCTGTGCGGACTTCTGGCAGTCTCTATGGGGGTGCCACAGGGTTCAATTTTCGGGCCGACTCTTTTCTCTGTATTTATCAATGATGTCGCTCTTGCTGCTGGTGATTCTCTGATCCACCTCTACACAGACGACACCATTCTGTATACATCTGGCACTTCTTTGGACACCGTGCTAACAAACCTCCAAAAGAGCTTCAATGCCATACAACACTCCTTCTGTGGCCTCCAACTGCTTTTAAATGCTAGTAAAACTAAGTGCATGCTCTTCAACCGATTGCTGCCCGCACCCTCCCTAGTGACTAGCATCACTACTCTGAACAGTTCTGACCTAGAATATGTGGACAACTACAAATACCTAGGTGTCTGGTTAGACTGTAAACTCTAAACATACTCTCGTAAAACTGACTATCCTACCGTTCCTTGACTTCGGCGATGTCATTTACAAAATAGCCCCCAACACTCTATTCAGCAACCTGGATGTAGTCTATCTGTTTTATCAACAAAGCCCCATATACTACCCACCACTGCGACCTGTATGCTCTCGTTGGCTGGCCCTCACTACATATCCGTCACCAAACCCACTGGCTTCAGGTCATCTATAAGTATTTGTTAGGTAAAGCCCCGCCTTTTCTCATCTCACTGGTCACCATAGCAACACCCACCCGTAGCACGCGCTCCAGAAAGTATATTGCACTGGTCATCCCCAAAGCCAACACTTCCTTTGGCAGCCTTTCCTTCCAGTTCTCTGCTGCCAATGACTAGAACGAATTGCAAAAATCACTGAAGCTGGAGTCTTATATCTCCCTCTAACTTTAAGCATCAGCTGTCAGAGCAGCTTACCGATCACTGTACCTGGACACAGCCAATCTGTAAATAGCACACCCAACTACCTCATCCCCATATTATTACTTACCCTCTTGCTCTTTTGCACCCCAGTATCTCTACTTGCACATCATCATCTGCACATATATCACTCAAGTATTAATGCTAAACTGTAATTATTTTTGCCTCTATGGCCAATGTATTGCCTACCTCCCTACTCTTCTACATGTGCACACACTGTACATAGATTGTTCTATTTTTCCTTTCTTTTGTGTTATTGACTGTATGTTTGTTTATGTGTAACTCTGTGTTGTTGTCGCACTGCTTTGCTTTATCTTGGCCAGGTCGCAGCTGTAAATGAGAACTTGTTCTCAACAGGCCTACCTGGTTAAATAAAGGTGAAATAAAATAAAGTATGTAAAAATGAAGGTCAATTATATCACTAAACAAAGGCAGCAGAGATTTGTAGCCTGGTACATCACTGTCAGGAAGATTAAAAGACAAAAGGGGAAAATGTCACATGCAAAATAATCATTATCTAGACTTTCCAGAAATACTGGAAACTTTTAAGGAAACCCTCGTGGATGGAAGCTGTTCCCATAAAACAGAGCCTATATTGTGAATGTTTCTGGTGAGAGTATGTCTTTATCCTTTCAGAAACTCCTAAAGAAAGCCTTTCCATCGTGCCAACAAAAATATGCCATTCTGGCAGGCGAGACTACAGTCAGCTTAAATGACAGCTTTCTGAGAGGCTTGCTTGGCAGACACAATGAAGTGGCACTTATCCAAACTCACACACACACAAACACACACACACAATCTCGTGGTCCGCAGACAAGCCCATGAGACAAAAATGAAAAGAAATGTGGATGTCATGATGAAGAGAAAAGGGGGGATACGGTACAGAGCTCAAATGGAGGAGGAAATGTCATGGGGAGAGAGGGGAGAGGGAAAAGAGGGAGTAGCAGGGATGAGAATGATGATGAGAGGGGAACAGAGGGGATGAGAGGGGTACTGAGATGGGGTCAGTGGGGAACAGAGGGGATGAGAGGGGTACTGAGATGGGGTCCGTGGGGAACAGAGGGGATAAGAGGGGTACTGAGATGTGGTCAGTGGGGAACAGAGGGGATGAGAGGGGTACTGAGTTGGGGTCAGTGGGGAACAGAGGGGATGAGAAGGTTACTGAGATGGGGACAGTGGGGAACAGAGGGGATGAGAGGGGTACTGAGATGGGGTCAGTGGGGAACAGAGGGGATGAGAGGGGTACTGAGATGGGGTCAGTGGGGAACAGAGGGGATGAGAGGGGTACTGAGATGGGGTCAGTGGGGAACAGAGGGGATGAGAGGGGTACAGATATGTGGTCAGTAGGGAACAAAGGGGATGAGAGAGGTGGTCAGTTGGGAACAGAGGGTGACAGTCACAAGTCTGGCCAAGGCAGGCACAGAGAGGAGCAGGCATACCAGAGGTCTGGCACTCATTCAGACACAGAGAGGAGCAGGCATACCAGAGGTCTGACACTCATTTAGACACAGAGAGGAGCAGGCATACCAGAGGTCTGGCACTCATTCAGACACAGAGAGGAGCAGGCATACCAGAGGTCTGGCACTCATTCAGACACAGAGAGGAGCAGGCATACCAGAGGTCTGGCACTCATTCAGACACAGAGAGGAGCAGGCATACCAGAGGTCTGGCACTCATTTAGACACAGAGAGGAGCAGGCATACCAGAGGTCTGGAACTCATTCAGACACAGAGAGGAGCAGGCCTACCAGAGGTCTGGCACTCATTCAGACACAGAGAGAGACAGGAGAAGATCAACTAAACCCAAACATGTACCAGCTGTACTGACAGAGTCCCTTTCATACTACACTTCTCATTGGAACACAGCGTTAGTCCAGCACTGTAATTGACGTAAAACTCAATGTCTGATTTATGTTTGTGCAGCCCAAGGAAATCAGGAAACTGAGGAAACTCCCTAAAAGTGCTTTTCAATTTCTCGCCCCTGAGCCCTTTCACACCACAACATTGTGGTTTGTGCAGAACCCAGCTTAAACAAGGCCTCAGGGAACTAAAGCTTTCAACCAGCAGCTCACCTTATAACAGCTTTTCTCTCTGAGAAACGATCGGAGCAAATTATCCACAAACTAATGGAAAACTTCAATAAACCTGGGAAACCATTTGACAACTTTAAAACCTTGCACATTCCAATTTTACTGCACTGACTGAAAATACCCAAGACACTAACTACGTTCTGGCCTTTATCTTGCCAGGCTATTTTCTCGTTCTGGCCTTCATCTTGCCAGGCTATTTTCTCTCACACTGCTTTTCTCTGAGTTTTCCTTCTAAGAAGAAAAAACAAAGAATGCAATTCCTCTGGGTCCAATCCTCCCGCAGAGACTAGTGCAGATGATGAAGTATAAGCAGAGAGAGGCAGTCAAACCAAGGCACTGAGACTTCCTTCCAACTCCACTCCTCCAGCTCATGACCCACTACCTCAGCACATCACATCACACAGTGAGCTTTCAGCCACACTAACTGCTAGTCTCTACTACTCGTGTCTTTGGGACACAGCTATCCCTGATACGTCAAGGAAACCTTGATCTTGCTGACATCATGTACTGAAAACGCAATTTAGCTTAATCTTTGTGGTCTTGAATTCTGCAACCAATCGTGCTTAATCTACTTTACATGAGCGCAATTCTTTTCAGACTAAGGATTCAGGCTAAGGATTCAGATTAAGGATTCTGATTAAGGATTCAGACTAAGGTTCCATTCAATTCTCAAATGACTAGGTATCTAATAACCTTCTCTCACCTGCCCATGTTCCCTGTACTAATGGTCCAGGCCAGTAAAAGGGAGCTATCCACAAGCCAGGAGCAGTAAAAGGGAGCTAGTCACTAGCTAGCCACTAGCCAGGGCCAGTAAAAGGGAGCTAGACAGGGCCAGTAAAAGGGAGCTGGCCACTAGCCAGGGGCAGTAAACGGGAGCTAGCCAGGGGCAGTAAACGGGAGCTAGCCACTAGCCAGGGGCATTAACGGGAGCTAGCCACTAGCCAGGGGTTAGTAAATGGGTGCTAGCCAATAGCGAGGGGCAGTAAACGGGAGCTAGCCACTAGCCAGGGGTTAGTAAACGGGAGCTAGCCAAAAGCCAGGGGCAGTAAACTGGAACTAGCCACTAGCCAGGGGTTAGTAAACTGGAGCTAGCCACTAGCCAGGGGTTAGTAAACAGGAGCTAGCCACTAGCCAGGGGTTAGTAAACAGGAGCTAGCCACTAGCCAGGGGCAGTAAACAGGAGCTAGCCACTAGCCAGGGGCAGTAAACAGGAGCTAGCCACTAGCCAGGGGTTAGTAAACAGGAGCTAGCCACTAGCCAGGGCCAGTAAAAAGGGAGCTAGCCACTAGCCAGGGGCAGTAAAAGGGAGCTAGCCACTAGCCAGGAGCAGTACAAGGGAGCTAGCCACTAGCCAGGGGCAGTAAACGGGAGCTAGCCAGGGGCAGTAAACGGGAGCTAGCCAGGGGCAGTAAACGGGAGCTAGCCACTAGCCAGGGGCATTAACGGGAGCTAGCCACTAGCCAGGGGTTAGTAAACGGGAGCTAGCCACTAGCCAGGGGCAGTAAACAGGAGCTAGCCACTAGCCAGGGGTTAGTAAATGGGAGCTAGCCAAAAGCCAGGGGTTAGTAAACGGGAGCTAGCCACTAGCCAGGGTTTAGTAAACGGGAGCTAGCCAAAAGCCAGGGGCAGTAAACGCGAGCTAGCCACTAGCCAGGGGTTAGTAAACAGGAGCTAGCCACTAGCCAGGGGATAGTAAACGGGAGCTAGCCACTAGCCAGGGTCAGTAAACATGAGCTAGCCACTAGTCAGGGGTTAGTAAACAGGAGCTAGCCACTAGCCAGGGGCAGTAAACAGGAGCTAGCCACTAGCCAGGGGCAGTAAACAGGAGCTAGCCACTAGCCAGGGGTTAGTAAACAGGAGCTAGCCACTAGCCAGGGGCAGTAAACAGGAGCTAGCCACTAGCCAGGGGCAGTAAAAGCCAGGTATCCCAGGTTCCTCCTGCCACTAAAACTGATTTATGCTGATGGAGCGGCTCATCTGCATGTCGTTAAGCAGGTAAATCGTTCCCCCTGATGAGCTGGCGGCTGCACCTGCCGACAGGAGACGTGACCCTGCACCCCCCCCCCCCCCCACACACACACACTCCCCTCAGCCCTCCCTGCCAGGGGGTTGTTGGGAGAATAATCACCCAGAGAGACACATCACTGAGATCCCTGTGGATGTTATACTGCAGCATCAGTAACACACAACACAGCTAGCTACTCTAGAATACAAATACACCGCCCTGGGATATAGTACCTGTGTGTATTCATCTCAGCCTAACCATGGTAATTTAACACTGCTTCAGGTGGATTCACCTTTAGCTTTAGAAAAATATGTTGTATTATGCAGTGCATTACATAATACAAAGACACACAGACAATACACACAGACAATCTCTCTAGTGAAAAAAAATGTATGTGCACTGTTTTTATGGGCCCAACGGTGAGAATTTTTTATTTAGTGGCATTTGTTATAACATTAAGGAAACAGACCTATTTACATATTATTATAACAATGACAAATCCATCATGTTGGGCTCTACAGAAATCTGCTCCTGCCCCCTCTCTCCACAGCCTCAAAATGGTGGCCGCGATTAATCTCTGCATATTCCCCCTTCCTCCATCTGCCCCTCCTGCTAACCCTGGAGCTGGGACCGTATCTGTGCTGTCAAACGGTGGGAAGCGGGGGAGACTTGTGGAAAGATAAGAAGAAATAGTAGTGTCTTCAGAGTAATACAGTGCAGGAGAGATGCAGCAGATTAGGGCCCAGTCGCAGCTTTATATTCCTCTAAATATATAAACAGCAGCATGTGTCATAGCCATGTTCCATCATCCCACAGAAAAACTACACTCTGGGGTTGCAGTCGACAGGCCAGCCAAGCAGCCGTGTCAATCCTCCCTCCCTCTCTCCCTGTTCCTCTTTTTATAGATACAATGTATATCTCCCCCCTCTCTCTGTCTCTCTCTCTCTGTCTCTCTTTCTCTGTGTCTCTCGATGTCTCTCTTTCTCTCTCTTTCTGTCTCTCTCTTTCTCACTCTCTCTCAATTCAATTCAAGGGGCTTTATTGGCATGGGAAACGTGTTAACATTGCCAAAGCAAGTGAGGTAGATAATATACAAAAGTGAAATAAACAATACAAAATGTAAAATTTCTCTCTGTCTCTCTCTCACTCTCTCTCTTTCTCTCTCTCTCTCTCTAGATATGTATCTTCCTCCCTTTCTCTTTGTCTCGCTCTCTCTTCCTCATTCAATATAAATATTTATCCCTTCTTCTCTTCCCTTCTTAGTTCTATCCCTCCTCACTCATAAAATACAGAGTTGCTGCTCCATCCTGTCTGTAGTAGCGGTCGATCGATTAATCGGAATGGCAGATTAATTAGGGCCGACATCAAGTTTTCATAACAATCAGATTATTATTATTTTTTACACCTTTATTTAACGAGGCAAGTCAGTTAAGAACACATTCTTTTTTTCTTATTTTCAATGACGGCCTAGGAACAGTGGGTTAACTGCCTCGTTCAGGGGCAGAATGACAGATTTTTACCTTGTCAGCTCGGGGGATTCAATCTTGCAACCTTACAATTAACTAGTCCAACGCTCTAACCACCTGATTACATTGCACTCCACGAGGAGACTGCCTGTTAAGCGAATGCAGTAAGCCAAGGTAAGTTGCTAGCTAGCATTAAACTTATCTTATAAAAAACAATCAATCAATCATAATCACTAGTTAACTACACATGGTTGATGATATTACTAGTTTATCTAGCGTGTCCTGCGTTGCATATAATTGATGCGGTGTGTATCGTTGCTCCAATGTGTACCTAACCATAAACATCAATGCCTTTCTTAAAATCAATGCACAGAAGTAAATATTTTTAAACCTGCATATTTAGCTAAAAGAAATCCAGGTTAGCAGGCAATATTAACCAGGTGAAATTGTGTCACTTCTCTTGCATTCATTGCACGCAGAGTCATATGCAACAGTTTGTATATGCAACAGTTTGGGCCACCTAATTTGCCAGAATTTTACGTAATTATGAAATAACATTGAAGGTTGTGCAATGTAACAGGAATATTTAGATGCCACCCGTTAGATCAAATACGGAATGGTTCCGTATTTCACTGAAAGAATAAACGTCTTGTTTTCGAGATGATAGTTTCCGGATAAGGCCATTTTAATGACCTAAGGCTCGTATTTCTGTGTGTTATCATGTTATAACTAAATCTATGATTTGATAGAGCAGTCTGACTGAGCGGTGGTAGGCACCAGCAGGCTCGTAAGCATTCATTCAAACAGCACATTTGTGCATTTGCCAGCAGCTGTTTATGACTTTAAGCCTATCAACTCCCGAGATTAGGCTGGTGTAACCAATGTGAAATGGCTAGCTAGTTAGCGGGGTGTGCGCTAATAGCGTTTCAAACGTCACTCGCTCTGAGACTTGGAGTAGTTATTCCCCTTGCTACGCATGGGTAAAGCTGCTTCGAGGGAGGCTGTTGTCGTCGTGTTCCTGGTTCGAGCCCAGGTAGGAGCGAGGAGGGGGACGGAAGCTATACTGTTACACTGGCAATACTAAAGTGCCTATAAGAACATCCAATAGTCAAAGGTTAATGAAATACAAATGGTATAGAGAGAAATAGTCCTATAATTCCTATAATAACTACAACCTAAAACTTCTTACCTTGGAATATTGAAGACTCATGTTAAAAGGAACCACCAGCTTTCATATGTTCTCATATTCTGAGCAAGGAACTGAAACGTTAGCTATTTTACATAGCACATATTGCACTTTTACTTTCTTCTCCAACACTTTGTTTTTGCATTATTTAAACCAAAATTAACATGTTTCATTATTTATTTGAGGCTGAATTGATTTTATTGGTGTATTAAGTTAAAATAAGTGTTCATTCAGTATTGTTGTAATTGTCATTATTACAAATGAATAAATAAGAAAATTGGCCGATTAATCGGTATCTGCTTTTTTTGTCCTCCAATAATCGGTATCGGCGTTGAAAAATCATAATCGGTCGACCTTTAGTCTGTAGTATAGCAGTCAGCTATGTCTGGTATAGAGGACTAGTATGTCCTGTTCAGTTGGTATGAGAGACGCAGTAGGACACAGCCATACTGTCTCACCTTCTCCAATGTCATGCCCTTCACATGTCCCTCTCTCCGCCAGACAGACGGCTGTAAAAGCTTTCAGTGAGTTGTAAAAATGGAAATGGTGCCTCCAGCCTGGAATGGAATATTCCGCACGTGAACTGTATTCTATATCTTCTAGGGAAGATATGGGGTGCATGGCAGTCGCTGACGCTGTGTGTGAGCTAAATCAATCTCTCTCTCTCTCTCTCTGGTTCTGTCTCTCTCTCTCTCTCTCTCTCTGTCCCTCTCTCTGGTTCTGTCTCTCTCTCTCTCTCTCTGGTTCTGTCTCTCTCTCTCTCTATCCATGTCTCTCACCCACCCCTCCTCCCCCTTTGCTCTCCTTCATCTTAATTTCCCTCTCACTGTCCTTTTTAAAATTCATGGAATTTCTTATCTCTTTTTGGGTATGATAATTATAATTCCACAGTCTGCCAAAACCACTTGAACAAACTGGGTTTAAGGTACATGCAATACATTCATTTCCAGGTGAGACACACATATACAGGAAATTGTGGAATGATAGTCTAATGCCATGAGCAGAATAAAATACAACATTTCATTGTAAATCAATGGTTAAAATGCAGTCTGTAACTGGGCAAACAGAATTGTAATACTTACCTACTAGTTTGCAGGAACACTTTTCAACCTCATTTTCATTATCTCCAGCACAATACCAGTTTCAACACATGTGAACATTGGGCATTTCTAAGTTTTGTAGAAATAAAATATAAAGTAAATAAGTTCTACACGATGACATCATCAAAAGTGATTTTTGATTTTAAAACTGTGCTTTTCAAACACTATGAGATGTGCAGTGACGTGAAGGAGCAAGAAAAGACCCTCCCTTGGGCTAGAAACATGTTAACTTTTTAACCACAGATCATAGTAACACACTGTTTTCACATATGTAGACACTGGTTTGGTGCTGGAGATGATGAATTTGAGATTACATTTGATATGTTACCTGATAAGGGGTCCGTAATCTTTTTGAATTTCTGTGGAATGACAACTGAACATGCTTTTGTAGTTAAACAATTTTTTGTTTTGGAAAAGGATTTGTGATTGTTTCTTTGTAATACCCAAATCATTAATAAGAGAGTGGCAGAAAACTGCACAACATCAGGAAGATTTGACTTCTAACGAAGTGGGAATGAAGTTCCAATACCCTTCTCTGAACGGAGACAATGACGTCTGTCACGTGTCAGATTTCCATTGTTCTGTCCACATGTCATTGTATCAGCGCAGTATCTCACCTGTTACAGAGCTGTCTAGGTTGTCCATGCTGGACCCTGGCGTGTGCTCAATACCATAGAGAGGCCTGGACATCTCATAGCCTTCATCCTCCTCCTCTTCCTCATCCTCCTCATCCTCGTCAGGGATGTCAGTCTCCAGGTCCGACACCAGGGTGCTGGACACGTACCCCACTGGAGGGGCGGGGGCCTGGGGAGGGAGAGGGGGGAGGGAGCCACCCTGTATGAGCCTGTCAGAGAGTCAGAGTAATATGGGTTATCATCATGCTACAGGTACACACCAAAACATAGACACAGGAGAGGATGGGCTGCTGGTGGGGGGACAGCAACATCAGGGAAGAGAACAAATGTCAAAATACATCAAGAAAGACAATGCTGGTGAATGAAAGACAGGATGACATAAAGAAGGAATCCGAGATAGACGAAAGGAACTGTTAAGCTACATTTAGAAATTCTTTCAGATTCTGCCGCTTTGAATAAAATGGGACAATTCCACTAATTCTACGTCCCTCCTCCTTCCATGCCAACACAATGACCCTGTAATTGCAGTTGAAGAGAGTACAATGGGCCCGCTCTGTAGGCCTGTCGACACGAGGCTGTCACCCCCTCACACAGCCCTCTCTGCTCCACTCAGCGCCCGCCTCACGTCACTGACAGCCCTGTTTGTTTGAGGAGTGCCGTGGGGTCTGAGACGGTCTGCGGCGGGAGGGATTCTGATGTAATTACTGCCTCTTTCCTGTTGTCAAAGATGCTCTCAAACGTAGTCATTACTGGCTAACAAGACGGCTCCTTCCTGACAAGTCTTCCCTATTCCCTCTACTGTAATGAATGGATGCCAGTCTCTCCCTCTCTTCCTCCTTCGTTCTCTCCCTCTGATCCTCCGTTGTTCTTTCCCTCTCTTCCTCCTTCGTTCTCTCCCTCTCTTCCTCCTTCGTTCTCTCCCTCTCTTCCACCTTCGTTCTCTCCCTCTCTTCCTCCTTCGTTCTCTCCCACTCTTCCTCCTTCGTTCTCTCCCACTCTTCCTCCTTTTTTCTCTCCTTCTCTTCCTCCTTCGTACTCTCCCACTCTTCCTCCTTTGTTCTCTCCCTCTCTTCCTCCTTCGTTCTCTCCCACTCTTCCTCCTTCGTTCTCTCCCTCTCTTCCTCCTTCGTTCTCTCCCACTCTTCCTCCTTCGTTCTCTCCCTCTCTTCCTCCTTCGTTCTCTCCCTCTCTTCCTCCTTCGTTCTCTCCCACTCTTCCGACAGGGTGAAAAGTGGGCTTCATCTGCCGTGCATGAGCACCACAACAATAGAATGTATAGCAGCATGGATGTGGGTGGGGCTAAACAAGTGCTTTAGACATTGTGTTCTCACAGTGAGCAGAAGGGACAGTTGTGTAAGTGGTAACACTGGCCCATTAAAATGACATGATTCATGAGTGCTTGTGTTTTGCGCAATGCCGTGACTGTGCAGCTAACATAACACCAAAATAAAACATGGAAGGGAGGAATAAACAGATAGTGAAAGAAAAACACTTCCAGCACAATATCCATTGTAGGCATTCTCATATCACCCCATTTGAACATTGTAGTGTTTTTATAGTATTCTTCTCCAGTGGGTGTACAAACCATGTCTGTTTGGCCATGTCTAGTTGGTAGGCACGGGTGATCTCATCCAGGTGGGCCTGGAGCATGGGCTGCAGCTCCTCCCGGGGAGAGGGGGTGAGGGTGGCCGTGGACTGCTGGCCGAAGGACACCGCTGCTGGGGACGAAGCCACGCCACGAATGGGTGGGGTGGGGACCCTCTCTTCCTCCTCCTCTAGCTCATCCTCCATTCCCTGGTGGAGGTAGGTCTGCACGGGCATGGGAGGACCCCAGCCATCACTCTCATACCTGGGAGGGAGGAGGGGTGGCCACACAGAGACAGAGAGGGAGGAGGGGTGGCCATAGTGTGAGGAAGAGGGATGGGGGGTGGCCATACAGAGAGAAAGAGGGAGGAGGGGTAGCCATACAGAGAGAGAGGGAGGAGGGGTGGCCATACAGAGAGACAGAGAGAGGGAGGAGGGGTAAGATAAGTACTCTAACTCAACTTTCTTTCTTCTGGTCATGTGCCAGATTAGTGTGACTAGTGTGACCTTGACTGGTGTGATCTTGAATAGTGTGTCCAAGTGTGATCTTGACTAGGGTGACCTCGTGTGATCTTGACCAGTGTGACCAAGTGTGATCTTGGCTGGTGTGACCTGGTGTGATCTTGCCTGGTGTGACCTAGTGTGATCTTGGCTGGTGTGACCTGGTGTGATCTTTACCAGTGTGACCTAGCGTGATCTTGACTAGTCTGATATTGACTAGTGTGACCTAGTGTGATCTTGACTAGTGTGAGCTAGTGTGACCTTGACGTGTGTTACCTAGTGTGATCTTGACTAGTGTGACCTAGTGTGATCTTGACTAGTTAGACCTAGTGCGATCTTGACTAGTGTGACCAAGTGTGATCTTGACTAGGGTGACCTCGTGTGATCTTGACCAGTGTGACCAAGTGTGATCTTGACTAGGGTGACCTCGTGTGATCTTGACCAGTGTGACCAAGTGTGATCTTGGCTGGTGTGACCTGGTGTGATCTTGCCTGGTGTGACCTAGTGTGATCTTGACTGGTCTGACCTGGTGTGATCTTTACCAGTGTGACCTAGCGTGATCTTGACTAGTCTGATATTGACTAGTGTGACCTAGTGTGATCTTGACTAGTGTGAGCTAGTGTGACCTTGACTTGTGTTACCTAGTGTGATCTTGACTAGTGTGGCCTAGTGTGATCTTGACTAGTGTGACCTAGTGTGATCTTGACTAGTGTGACCTAGTGTGATCTTGACTAGTGTGACCTAGTGTGATCTTGCCTTGTGTGAGCTAGTGTGATCTTGACTAGTGTGACCTAGTGTGATCTTGGCTAGTGTGACCAAGTGTGATATTGACTAGTGTGAGCTAGTGTGACCTTTGCTAGTGTGACCTAGTGTGATCTTGACTAGTGTGACCTTGACTAGTGTGACCTAGTGTGATATTGACTAGCGTGGCCTAGTGGGATCTTGGCTAGTGTGACCTAGTGTGATCTTGACTAGTGTGACCTAATGTGATCTTGATTAGCGTGACCTAGTGTGATCTTGACTAGTGTGACCTAGTGTGACCTTGACTAGTGTGACCTAGTGTGGTATTGACTAGTTTGACCTAGTGTGATCTTGTCAAACTTTCTAAATTACTTTGTAGACTTTGTAGAATGTGGTCATGGCTCACATCAACACCATCATCCCAGAAACCCTAGACCCACTCCAATACCGCCCCAACAGATCCACAGATGATGCAATCTCTATTGCACTCCACACTGCCCTTTCCCACCTGGACAAAAGGAACACCTATGTGAGAATGTTATTCATTGACTACAGTTCAGCGTTCAACCCCATTGTGCCCTCAAAGCTCATCAATAAGCTAAGGACCCTGGGACTAAACAACTCCCTCTGCAACTGGATCCTGGACTTCCTGACGGACCGCCCCCAAGTAGTAAGGATAGGTAACAACACATCCGCCACGCTGATCCTCAACACAGGGGCCCCTCGGGGTGAGTGCTCAGTCCCCTCCTGTACTCCCTATTCACTCATGACTGCATGGCCAGGCACAACTCCAACACCATCATTCAATTTGCCGATGACACAACAGTGGTAGGCTTGATCACAGACAACAACGAGATGGCCTATAGGGAGGAGGTCAGAGACCTGGCTGTGTAGTGCCAGAACAACAACCTCTCCCTCAAAGTGATCAAAGGAGATTATTGTGGACTACAGGAAAAAGAGGACAGAGTCCGCCCCCATTCTCATCGCCGGGGTTGCAGTGGAGCAGGTTGAGACCTTCAAGTTCCTTGGTGTCCACATCACCAACAAATTAACATGTTCCAAGCTCATCAAGACAGTCGTGAAGAGGGCATGACAAAACCTATTCCCCCTTAGGAGACTGAAAAGATTTGGCATGGGTTCTACAGCTCCACCATCGAGAGCATCCTGACTCGTTGCATCACTGCCTGGTGTGGCAACTGCTCAGCCTCCGGCCGCAAGGCACAACAGAGGGTATTGCGTACGGCCCAGTACATCACTGTGGCCAAGCTTCCTGCCATCCAGGACCTCTATACCAGGTGGTGTCAGAGGAAGGCACTAAAAATTGTCAAACACTCCAGCCACCCTAGTCATAGACTGTTCTCTCTGCTACCGCACGGCAAGCGGTACCGGAGCACCAAGTCTAAGTCCAAGAGGCTTCTAAATAGCTTCTACCCCCAAGCCATAAGACTCCTGAACATCTAGTCAAATGGCTACCCAGACTATTTGTATTGCCCTCCCCCCTCCACTGCCACTCTCTGTTGTCATCTATGCATAGTCACTTTAATAACTCTACCTACATGTACATACTACCTCAACTAACCGGTATCCCTGCACATTGACTCTGTACCAGTACCCCCCTGTATATATTGTCATTTTTTACTGCTGCTCTTTAATGACTTGTTACTTTTATCTCTTATTTTTATACATATTTTGGGGGGAAACTGCACTGTTGGTTAGGGGCTTGTAAGTAAGCATTTCACTTGTTGTATTCGGTGCATGTGACTAATACAATTTGATTTGATTTGATTTTGTAAGTGGATTCTTTAATTTCCCATAACGATGCTTATACATGCTGAAATAATACTAGTTGTAAAGAAAATGTTCATTAAATAAATTTGTCAGTGCACACACCACAGGATGTAACTGCTTTAATCTGCGGCCATTAAGAGGCTCAGATTTACAGTTCAGAGGACTCCTCATTTGCCAGATAGCCTATTAAACCAGATGAGTCTCACAAACTGGAGATGAGGGTGAGAGGACAGCACGCCTCAACTAGGGAGACGCACAGTTAAAGGATATGTTATGTGTGAGTGTTTCTATCCTGAACAAAAATATGTAATGTGTTGGTCCCATGTTTCATGAGCTGAAATAAAACATCCCAGAAATGTACTAACAAAAAGCTTATGTCTCTCAAATGTTGTGCACAAATTTGTTTATATCTCTGTGAGTGAGCAATTATCCTTTGCCAAGATAATCCATCCACCTGGTGTTACATATCAAGAAGCTGAATAAACAGCATGACCATTACACAGGTGCACCTTATGCTGGGTGGACCCCGGTCCTCCAGCCATCCCTCAGTGTTCCCATTTCACTAGAGGTCGTGGGTCCACAATAAAATATCTCAATAGAGGTGTGGGACAATAAAAGGCCACTTTAAAATGTGCAGTTTTGTTACACAACGCCACAGATGTCTCAAGTTTTGAGGGAGCTTACAATTGGCTAAGCCTGTATGAAGGGTCAGACAATGATAGATATATATCATTTTTCAAATTAGTGTGGACAGAGTGGGCAGAGTGTGGACTGTTTTGCATATCCATGAATGAATAGAGTGTATGTTATGGTGGGTGTGGCTCGTACCCTACTCCTTCATAGTGCTCGTTGGGGTAGTGGTCCATCTCGGTGCCAGGGAGAGGGTGTAAAGGGGGAGGGGGCAGGGCCACGTTGGCCCAGCTGGAGCCGTTAGTCTTGGTGGGTTTGGTGCCAACCTTGGCCTTCTTCTTCTTACCCCCCTTACCACCTATGGACAGCAGAGATGGAGCGAGTTAGAGATTGACTCAGGCAACATGAAGAATTAAATTACTAAAAAAATCTATAAAACCATATAACATGGGTGGCTATGTGCAGTATTCACTGTCAGTCTAACAAGCAGATATTGCCAACATTCAAACAAACAAACAGTTTCAACGAGCCGTGCCTGTCAGCAGCATCATACAGAAGAACCTCAAGGCCAACTACTGAAAATCATGCTTCCATTGATTGATTTGCTGAAGGTCCTCAAATCTCCATAGAAACAGGGAGAGAGCAGCAGTAAAGAAGCAGAGGGTGGATCCCGGTCCTCCAGCCATCCCTCAGTGTCCCTATCTCACTACAGGTGTGAGTCCACAGTGAAATACCTCACTAGAGGTCCACAATTAAATATCTCACTAGAGGTCCACAATTAAATATCTCACTAGAGGTACACAATTAAATATCTCACTAGAGGTGTGGGTCCACAATTAAATACCTCACTAGAGGTGTGGGTCCACAATTAAATACCTCACTAGAGGTGTGGGTCCACAATTAAATACCTCACTAGAGGTGTGGGTCCACAATTAAATATCTCACTAGAGGTGTGGGTCCACAATTAAATATCTCACTAGAGGTGTGGGTCCACAATTAAATATCTCACTAGAGGTGTGGGTCCACAATTAAATATCTCACTAGAGGTGTGGGTCCACAATTAAATACCTCACTAGAGGTGTGGGTCCACAATTAAATATCTCACTAGAGGTGTGGGTCCACAATTAAATACCTCACTAGAGGTGTGGGTCCACAATTAAATATCTCACTAGAGGTGTGGGTCCACAATTAAATACCTCACTAGAGGTGTGGGTCCACAATTAAATATCTCACTAGAGGTGTGGGTCCACAATTAAATATCTCACTAGAGGTGTGGGTCCACAATTAAATATCTCACTAGAGGTGTGGGTCCACAATTAAATATCTCACTAGAGGTGTGGGTCCACAATTAAATACCTCACTAGAGGTGTGGGTCCACAATTAAATATCTCACTAGAGGTGTGGGTCCACAATTAAATATCTCACTAGAGGTGTGGGTCCACAATTAAATATCTCACTAGAGGTGTGGGTCTACAATTAAATATCTCACTAGAGGTGTGGGTCCACAATGAAATATCTCACTAGAGGTGTGGGTCCACATTGAAATATATCACTAGAGGTGTGGGTCTACAATGAAATATCTCACTAGAGTTGTGGGTCCATATTCAAATATCTCACTAGAGTTGTGGGTCCATATTCAAATATCTCACTAGTGGTGTGGGTCTACATTGAAATATCTCACTAGAGGTGTGGGTCTACATTCAAATATCTCACTAGAGGTGTGGGTCTACATTGAAATATCTCACTAGAGGTGTGGGTCCACAAAGAAATATCTCACTAGAGGTGTGGGTCCATATTGAAATATCTCACTAGAGGTGTGGGTCTACAATGAAATATCTCACTAGAGTTGTGGGTCCACAATGAAAGCCCACTGTTATCTTTCTCAGTTGTCCTCAGTGTGGTCCGCAGGCCTCAGATCACTTGTTATAGAGAGGAAAAGGCTGCAGGCTGTTTTTGCTGTGGTGCCTCTGTGCTTTCCCCTATATAGAGAACATAGCATATCTGAAGATGTATCTGTGACCATAGCATATCTGAAGATGTATCTGTGACCATAGCATATCTGAAGATGTATCTGTGACCATAGCATATCTGAAGATGTATCTGTGACCATAGCATATCTGAAGATGTATCTGTGACCATAGCATATCTGAAGATGTATCTGTGACCATAGCATTTCTGAAGATGTATCTGTGACCATAGCATATCTGAAGATGTATCTGTGACCATAGCATTTCTGAAGATGTATCTGTGACCATTGCATATCTGTAGCGTGTGTGTGTTTGTGTAGGTGTTCTATGAGCATTGTATGTGTGTCTGAGGTCAGAGAACGGACACCTCAATCCAGAAAATACTCCCCAGTTGACGTTGTCAGCCACACATACAGGGTAGTGGAAACCATCCCTGGAGGCCTCTTGTGTACATTTGCATCTGTTGGTTAAGCCTCACTGCCAAAGGCCTGTAATCACGTTGCTCAGAGCCACAAAAAAAGCTACATTTCAGGGAACCCTGCAGTTTGTGCCATGCAACACCATGTAATCTAATAGACTGTCCAGACTTGGACATGGCTATAAATTAGCTAAATGTCATCAAAAAATACCTTTCATCAACACTCAGGGATATTTGGGGAAATGAAACTATATGATCCAGTAAGGCTGACATCAGAAACAGAGAAAATACAGCATATTGCTCTAGCAGTAAATGGAGAATTGTGTTATTTGACCATTTTCCCTATAAAATTGTAGCTGTTACCAGGCAGAAATGTTCCTGTCAACAATGATTGGATTGCAACAATGTTGCAGCAGAACATGAGAGAGAGGTTAGTACTGGGAGGAGGATGGTCTGATAAAGACTGAGAGTCATAAAATAACAGCAGTAAGCCCAAGGCAGGAAGTATAGTCAAAGTCATTTGGTTTCCTAAACGTTCCTCTGGGCGACACTCAACTTTTCCCAATAAATGGTGATCTGGCGTGATTGCTCAATCAACCCGATTCCCTCCTCACCGGAGCAGGCATCAATACTGTAAATGAGCCTGTGCCATGGAGGGAAGGATGACCCATTTTCTCGCTGACAAACACAGGGCCTGTCTTCAAAAGGATCTACCACTATATTTCGATGTGGAGCTGGGTATTTATACCGCCTGGTTTGGGCGCTCCCTCCCAGTCTATAACTGTGGGGCCAAGCGGAGGTCTTGAACTGTCTCTGTGTTCATTTAGTGCCTCAGCGCTGAGTGAGAGACACAGACAGAGCCTCAGAAAGGAGAGTCCAGAAGAAAGAACTCCACATCCAGATTTAAACACATGGCACTGAGAGAATAGATCAGACTGGATTTTCAGGGAAGTACCTCCTTAGAATAGTTGAAAACCACTGTATTATGGGCTTATAATAACAGT
Source organism: Oncorhynchus clarkii lewisi (assembly GCF_045791955.1). Lineage (NCBI taxonomy): Eukaryota > Metazoa > Chordata > Actinopteri > Salmoniformes > Salmonidae > Oncorhynchus > Oncorhynchus clarkii. Next base: position 32,451,730 of record NC_092170.1, read on the forward strand.
AGAGAGGGAAGTCTATATGAGATAGGACACATGGGGGAATACGCTGATGGACAGATAACTAGCAAGTGTGCCTATTTGTGAAATCATTCCAATGTGTTTGGTATGTGGGTGGATGATGCAGCAGACTAGATCATCAAAACTGAGCCACCTACAGCCCTGAGCCATGAAGCTCATTAGGAGTGGGGCAGTGTAAAGTTGGAGGAGAGGGGGGAAGTAGGGATGGATGACACCACTCTAAGAACAGTGAGAACATAACCCTTCTCCTGGTCTCCATAATGAGATAATACAGGGATCATGGAGCTCACAAGCTAGTACCTCTCCTCCTCACTCCTCTCCTGCTCTCCTCCTCTCTCCTCTCCTGCTCTCCTCTCCTCTCCTGCTCTCCTCTCCTCCTCTCCTGCTCTCCTCTCCTCTCCTGCTCTCCTCTCCTGCTCTCCTGCTCTCCTCCTCCCCTCCTCTCCTCTCCTCCTCTCTCCTCTCCTCTCCTCTCCTCTCCTCTCCTCTCCTCTCCTCTCCTCTCCTGCTCTCCTCCTCTCCTGCTCTCCTCCTCTCCTCTCCTCCCCTCCCCTCCTCTCCTCTCCTCCTCTCCTCCTCTCCTGCTCTCCTCTCCTCCCCTCCTCTCCTCTCCTCCTCTCTCCTCTCCTGCTCTCCTCCTCTCCTGCTCTCCTCCTCCCCTCCTCTCCTCTCCTCCTCTCTCCTCTCCTCTCCTCTCCTGCTCTCCTCCTCTCCTGCTCTCCTCCTCTCCTGCTCTCCTCCTCCCCTCCTCTCCTCCCCTCCTCTCCTCTCATCCTCTCTCCTCTCCTGCTCTCCTCTCCTCTCCTGCTCTCCTCCTCTCCTCCCCTCCTCTCCTCTCATCCTCTCTCCTCTCCTGCTCTCCTCTCCTCTCCTGCTCTCCTCCTCCCCTCCTCTCCTCTCCTCCTCTCTCCTCTCCTCCTCCAGTAGTGTAGATGTTAATGAGCAACACCCCCACATCCCCAGTGAAGACCCACGCTACCCTGAAAGCTGCTCTATTCCTGTTCCTCTTCATCTGGTTCCTATCTCAGACGTTCATTATTTCCTCCCCCAGCTCCTTGAAGCGAAGCACTGTGCTGCTCTTTTCACTTCGTTCCTTTTCAAACGTCTAGTTTTTCATTAGTTGACTTCAAAACATGAAATGCAGTAAAGTTCCCTTCATTGCCATCCAACCTCTGGCCATTGAAGTTCTTTACCTATAATACGTTATTCTGTCAAAACTATGCTGTGTATTCCTGTAGGGTTTAGACCTCGTAGAGAAACATTGCAGCGTATAGAGAGATAAGCCACAGATGGATAGAGATAAATTAGATAAATGCATATTTAATAGGATGCTGTTTCACTTCAACCAGGGCCCTTATCAAACCAGTGTGTATAGCATGCCTCACAGTACACAATACATCTCTGGAATGATATTATTTCTTAAGGTCTACCATGGAGGGGGAAGTGCAAAGGTACAGTCCCAATTGAATTCCTATACAGGTCAATTTAATTAGTAGGACCAATATGCTCTAAATCCCTGACATTTCAAGGGAAGATACCCTGCGGCTATCAAACGAAATACACATGTTAGCTTAACACAATCAAGGGCTTCTTGTCCCCTGGCCCCCCTGTGTTGATGTAAAATGAGCCTCTATCTGCATTTCTCATATGAGCACTACAGATTGAATCTCTCTCTCCTTCCTTCCTTCGATATATACACTATTGTTCAAAAGTTTTAATTGTTAATTGTTAATGTTGTAAAATCATTTTAAAATGATAAACTTGGATTAGCTAACACAACGTGCCATTGGAACACAGGAGTAATGGACCTATGTAGATATTCCATTAAAAATCAGCTGTTTCCAGCTACAATAGTCATTTACAACATTAACAATGTCGACACTGTATTTCTGATCAATTTGATGTTATTTTAATGGACAAAACATTTGATTTTCTTTCAAAAACAAGAACATTTCTAAGTGACCCCAAACCTTTAAACAGTAGTGTATATCCGATTGTTTTGAAACTGGTACCATTCCTCTCCTGTGCCATCTCTTCCTCTCTACCTCCAGCAGAGTGACTGACTGTTGACCTGGCTGGGGTCTATGGGATGCCTGTGTCTATGTCAGGTGGAAGACATGACCACTCCAGACTGCCTCTCCTCTCCAGCCTAATGTCTGCCAGCCATTGCATTGGATTAGAGATCAGAGAGGAGGGGAGGGGAGAGGAGAGGAGGTAGAGAGGAGGGTAGGGGAGAGGAGAGGAGGGTAGGAGAGAGGAGAGGAGGGGAGGTAGAGAGGAGGGGGAGGTAGGGGAGAGTAGGGGAGGGTAGGGGAGAGGAGGAGGGGAGAGGAGGGGAGGTAGAGAGGAGGGTAGTGGAGAGGAGGGTAGGGGAGAGGAGAGGAGGGGAGAGGAGAGGAGGGGAGAGGAGGTAGAGAGGAGGGTAGGGTAGAGGAGAGGAGGGGAGGTAGAGAGGATAGGAGGGGAGGTAGAGAGGATTGGAAGGGAGGTAGAGAGGAGAGTAGTGGAGAGGAGGGTAGGGGAGAGGAGAGGAGGGGAGAGGAGAGGAGGGGAGAGGAGGTAGAGAGGAGGGGAGGTAGAGAGGAGGGTAGTGGAGAGGAGGTTAGGGGAGAGGAGAGGAGGGGAGAGGAGAGGAGGGGAGAGGAGGTAGAGAGGAGGGGAGGTAGAGAGGAGGGTAGTGGAGAGGAGGGTAGGGGAGAGGAGAGGAGGGGAGGTAGAGAGGATTGGAAGGGAGGTAGAGAGGAGGGCTGCCTCTGTGCCCTATAAAATTCTCAGTACATGGGTTTTACTGTGGTCAGTAACCATTAGAAGAGGGAAAATGGGAGACATTCTCACCATTTTAGTCAGCCAAGCATCTCAGATGGTGTGTGTGTGTGTGTGTGTGTGTGTGTGTGTGTGTGTGTGTGTGTGTGTGTGTGTGTGTGTGTGTGTGTGCGCGCGTGCGTGTGCGTGTGTGTGGTCTCACAATGCACCACTCTAAATGTCTGAAGGAGTCCCGTTGCCCAAATTCTCATCTGCTCTCATGCTCCTGGTGAGAGACAAAGCCTGTTACAAGGCCCAGCCGTGATGGAGTCAGCCCAGCTAGGATGCCTGGAGCCCTGTTCTAATAGTACAAATCCTCACTTCCTCTCTTTAAAGGGAAGATTAGAGCTGGTTTCTAATCTAATCTGGAGGACAAAGCACTTCACAGCATGTGAATAGAGGATCGTTGCTGCACCTAACATTACATCATCTACACAGCACATTTGACAATGTGGTTGATGTCAGCCATCAACGCTGGCCTGGAAATGCGTGCATCGTTTATTAGTTGTGAGTATTAGCAGTGGGAGCAAAATAACAGTGGTGAGGAGGAGGGGCGGGTTCATAAAGACAGACGTTGGGTTTTGCACATGCAAAAGAGATCAATAAAGCTATTAACAAGTCAATCACTGATACAGTGGATTAAATGGCAGTCATTGAGTTATCCCAGAATGTTGAAGAGAGTAGGAAGACCAGTCACATCCCTGCCTTGCCACATCAGAAACCAACCTGATAGGCTGCCGCTTCGGTCTGAGCTGTTGTGAGAGCTGGTGGTGCTGAAATCTTGTGATTGGTTGTGTGGCATTCTATTAGACAATCCCTCGGCCAATCGGTAGTCAGGAATGAAAAGGAGTGCTAGTGGGGTTAAAGGGTAAAAATATACAGTGGCATCAGGTGATTGGCTGAAGCACATGCAGAACATGCAGTTAGATCAGCAGGCAAGCAGTGAACATTCTCCACTCATGCACACCTCTTCTTGTCAGCCATCTTGACATTTGTTCTCTCTCTCTCTCTCTCTCTCTCTCTCTCTCTTTCTCTTTCTGTCTCTCTCACATTAATCACTCACTCACCCACCCACCACCCACTCACGGTCACATTCACTCAGTGAAACATTTAGCCTTTGTTTGTGACGCATCATTTTGGGGGGTTTTATATGTATAACGTTTTTGACTTTGACAACAAAAAATATGAGGAAAATAATATTTTGGAAGAAAGCCAAGTGATTATCCATTCTTGAGATTGGAGAGATAAATCCACTTGTAGCAGGTGCAAGTTATTTACTGTAACATTGTTTTTAGATACAATCAAATGTTACTTTTTAAATAATGCAAGACGGTAAAGGATGGGAAATTGAGTTACATTATGGGCACAAACAATACAACAAATCTACTTTAAATCTCTAGAGAATGAGACCATGAATATACAGAAAGAGTCTCAGAAAACTCATTAGTCCTGACGCAGGAATCTCCACAAGGCTTTCAGAAAAGTTCTCTATCAAATCCATTATAATTAAGTTGAATTATTTTCTTAAATATTAGTTGTGCTAAAGAGGATAGGCAATTAGTTAGAACAGAGAGGGGGAAGTAACATAATCCAAAGCAAGAGAAAATGGATGCTTTAATCTAGCTCCCTGGCCATTCATCAGGTGTTTATTTAACCTTGGAAAGTGACCAAGACTGAATGGCAGCAAGGGGGAAATGAGTCCTTAAAACAGAATCAGGTGGTCACGGTGGAGTGGAGCTGGAATGGGCTTCAGAGACAGATTGTGAGTATTAAAGTCCAAACTACTGTCAGGTCACAGTAAACCCATGGCTTATAAACAGGGGTGAACTGGGGTATCATATGAAACACTCCATACTGACTCAGCAGTGATTTGTACTGGGGTCAAACACTCACAGTAGGAGGAGTGAGGCCATGATGGTTAAGGCTAATATTGTCATGTGAACACTTCCTTCCTTCCTTCCTTCCTTCCTTCCTTCCTTCCTTCCAACACACACACACACACACACACACACACACACACACACACACACACACACACACACACACACACACACACACACACACACACACACACACACACACACACACACACACACACACACACACACACACACACACACACACAATCCCACTCACTGTTGTTGCAGGAGTTCTTGTCAGGCAGGGAGTACCCCAGGTTGGCCATCTCCTGTTTGGCCTGGATGGAGGCCTTCCACTGGGCCTCGGGGAGGTCCACGGCCAGCTCATGGATGCTACTGGAGTGGAGGATCTGTGTGGTGGCATAGGGGGTGGCTCCCTGGGAGCCCTGGCTGGGGCTGTTGTAGTTAGCCTTGGTGGTGAAGTCTATACTGCTATAGATGGCTCCGTCAGACAGCATGGTGCCGCTCTTATCCCCATTACTACTGGTGTCTGGAGGAGACACAGGGAGAGAGAATATGGGTCAGTTTAGAAGACTGTGGTGTGGGCTTCAATGACAAATACTGTGTGAACATCAACTATAATTGTATTTGAATAGACAATAGAAAGGTAAAGTGATGTTTAGAGTCATTGATGAACAAGGCTGCTCTTCAAGATAGATTAGGAGTGGAGTGGTGTCTACGTCTAACTATGAATCAGGTCAGAGTGACCCTGGGTTCAGTCAGCAACAGTCCCAGGGGTGTGAGGGAATTACCCTGAGCATCTCAACGCTTTGACATCAACTCAGCTCTTAACATCCAGTTTAACATATTCATCTCATTGAAAAATCCATCCACACTTATTCATGCATTCTAATTCCAGTGGCTGACTTCACAACCTTGGGCCTCTCTTTCTCTCACCCCCCCCCTCTCTATCCCTACCCCCAACCTCTCTCTCTCTCCCTCCCCTCTCTATCTCTCTCTCCCCTATCTCTCTCCCTCTCTTCTGAGCCTGCTTCTTTCCCTCTCTGTTTTCCTGTCTCCCTCCTCCCTTTGTTGCTGCCAATGAGGGATAATGGTGCCACTCTGCATATGTGTGTGTGTGTGTGTGTGTGTGTGTGTGTGTGTGTGTGTGTGTGTGTGTGTGTGTGTGTGTGTGTGTGTAAGTGAGCCCAGCCCCTCAGTATTACTGTAGGGTTTGAGCGCCCAGTGAAGGGGAGATGATGTAGAGCCACGGCAGAAGAGTCTGCAGTCAAGCTGGCCCTGTCCTTCACGACCGGCTGCCCTGGACCATCTTTTCACATCCCCCCTTTCTCTCTCTCTCTCTCTCTCTCGCTCTCTCCCCTCCCCCTCACTCTCTTTCTCCCTCCCCATTTTTCTCTCTCTCTCTCTCTCTCTCCCCATTTTTCTCTCTCTCTCGCTACTCTCTCTCTCTCTCTCTCCCCCCTCCCCCCCTCACTCTCTTTCTCCCTCCCACCCCATTTCTCTCTCTCTCTCTCTCTCTCTCTCTCTCTCTCTCTCTCTCTCTCTCTCTCTCTCTCTCTCTCTCTCTCTCTCTCTCGGTGCATGCTGGGAGTTTTTTGGAGTTTGAGTGTTTGGTGTGGAAAGCTCTATCCTAACTAACTTTCTTGATTCTTTTATTTACATGTTATTTTCTATGGTGGAGGGTTAATGAAATATTTGTTTTTAGCGGTATCCAAGGTTTTCTTTTTCAAAGTTAGGGTGGAAGAGGACAGAGTAACTTTCCTGGGGGTTGGAAGGTGTAGTGTGCGCAATGGCTTCTCAGCCTAGCGCGGAGGAGACGCTGTCGATACAGCATGGATTCAGGTGTGTTCCTGAGAACGGAGTTAAGGTGGAGGAGGTTCTGCTCGCGGTCGGTGAACAGGTAGGAGCTGAGTTTATACATTCTGCTTCTAGAATGAACAAAGCTGTGGTTGTGTTCATGAAAAGGGCTAATTTGGTCGGTAGGCTAATTGCTAGCGGAATATTTGTAAGGGATGTGTTGGTGTCAATTTCACCTCTCTCTACCCCTTCAACAAGAGTTGTAGTGGCAAATTTGCCTCCGTTTATTACGGATGATCAAATTAGGAAAGAGCTGAGTCGTTTTGGTAAGTTTGCTAGCGGTTTCCGTGTACTGTCAGCAGGTTTTCAGGCAGATGCCGTTAAGCACGTTGTTTCGTTCAGGAGGCAAGTGTTTATGTTTCTGAACAATAATGAGCAACAGCTAAATGTGCATTTTAAAGTGAGGCATGGGGAGGGGCTCTATGCCGGTTTTGCCAGCACAGATAGTCTACGGTGTTTTGAATGTGGGGATTTGGGGCACAAGAGTTTTGCGTGCCCACATAAAGGCCATAGACAAGGTGAAGGTACAACGGCAGGTGGGGGAAATCGAGGTCAAAATGCAGGGGGTAAGGAGATGCAGATAGCAGAGGCTGGGCCTAGTCAGTCTAGAGATGGTGGTGTAGATGAGGCTGGGCCTAGTCAGGCTAGAGATGGTAGGGTTGTGGAGGCTGGGTCTAGTCAGGCTAGAGATGGTGGAGAAGCAGAGGCTGGGTCTAGTCAGGCTAGAGATGGTAGGGTAGTGGAGGCTGGGTCTAGTCAGGCTAGAGATGGTGGAGAAGCAGAGGCTGGGTCTAGTCAGGCTAGAGATGGTGGGGTAGCTGAAGCTGGGCCTAGACATGCTATGGAGGGTGGTGCAGATGATGCTGGGCCGAGTCATGCTATGGAGGGTGGTGTAGCTGAGGCTGGCCCTAGTCATGCTATGGAGGGTGGTGCAGATTATGCTGGGCCTAGTCATGCTATGGAGGGTGGTGTAGCTGAGGCTGGCCCTAGTCATGCTATGGAGGGTGGTGCAGATGATACTGCGTCTAGTCAGGTTATTCTAGTGGATGAGGAGAGTATAGTGGGGAAGTGTAAGAGATTAGGGGGGGAGGAGGAGGGTGTCAAGAGGAAAAAGAAAAAGGGTGTGGACAAAGGCACCATGGAAATGTTGCCTGTTGCTGTGGGTGAGGCCCTAACCAGAGAGAAAGGGCAGGTGGTCAGGGTGGGAGATAGAGAAGAGGAGGAAAGTGAGTCTGAGGAAGAGGATGAGGAGTTATTTTTTTCAGACTCCTCTTCAATTGGCCCGGAGCTGACAGCCAGTCAACCCGAGGGGTCTAAGTACACGTTGAGAGAACTGACAAGGTTCCTGAATGAGACTAAGGGGAAAAAAGTTAATCTTGAGGCTTTTTTTCCTGATCCTAGAAAGTTTGTAAGATCAGTACAACATGCTATGAGAAATGAGGGGCATGGAGTCCTCTCACCCAGGAAACGGTTTAGGTTGAGGAAGTGGGTCACAACAGTGCGTAAAGGTTTACCTTCAGACACTGTTTAAATGTTTAATTTCTTACTGACACTGGGGCTTTTTGAGCTTTGCTATTGGTCTATTTCTCTGCTGGCTTTTCTCCCACTTCTTATGGAGACTCTTCGGGTAGGCTCGCTCAATATAAATGGCGCCAGAGATGCGGGAAAGAGGAGTGTGTTGGGTGAATATGTAAAACAAAAAAAAGTACAGGTGTTGTTTCTGCAGGAGACGCATAGTGATGTGGTGAATGAAGTTGATTGGGGGCTCTGGTGGAAAGGGGCAAGTGTGTTGAGCCATGGGACAAATCTTAGTGCAGGGGTGGCAGTCCTTTTTGCACCGGGTCTGGCTGTAAAAATTTGCTCCTCAAAGGAGGTGTGTAGGGGTAGGTTGCTTGTTGTTAAAGCAGAAATTAACAACATGTGTTTTGTCTTTATAAATGTGTATGCGCCTAACACAGGGAGAGAAAGAGGGGTTCTATTTGGGAGTCTTAGACAGGAACTCTCACAAGTAGCGCCTGAGGAGACGCTGGTGATCGGAGGTGACTGGAACTGTACAATGGATTTTACAAAAGACAGAAATGGGGAAGAGCCTCATTCAGTGTCAGTGGGAGTGTTAAGGGATATCTTTAATCAGTTTGACCTAGTGGATGTTTGGAGAACTAAACATCCAAACACAAGACAGTATACGTGGGTGAAGGTTTTTGGGGCTAGGGTGAGTGCAGCTCGACTTGATCGTTTTTACATGTCCAGGAATCAGAGCAATAGGCTACTGGGTGCTACCATTCTCCCAGTGGGGTTTTCGGATCACCACATAACCATGGCTCGGCTGTCTATTTCACCAGGGCCCCGGCAGGCATCTTATTGGAAGTTCAATGTAAAGCTCTTACAAGATGCCACTTTTTGCTCAGGTTTCCAGACTTTTTGGGAAAGATGGGGGCAGCGAAGAGAGGAGTATGAGTCTCTGAGTCAATGGTGGGATGTGGGGAAAGTGCAAATTAGGCTTTTCTGTCAACAGTATACTGCTCTCTCATCCTCAGAGGCTAGGAGAGTATTGGGGGAACTAGAGCGGTGTATTAGTGAGATGGAGGTAGAGATGGTGGGGCAAGGCAATGTAGGCCTCCAGGCTAACTTAGCCGAATTACGTAGGGACCTGGGCAGTTTTTTCCAGGTTAAAGCAAAGGGAGCACTTGTAAGAGCTAGGTTCTCCATGCTCAAGGAGATGGATGCTCCCAGCTCCTTCTTCTTTGGTTTGGAAAGACAGAGCAGTGAAGCCAAGGGTATGCATTGTCTACGGCTGTCTGATGGGCGGGTGACCTCTGTGGTGGGGGAGATGCGGGAGCGGACTGTGGAGTTTTATACTGAATTGTATAGGGCAGAAATGTGTGATCCTATGTGTGCTCAGGTCTTGTTCGCAGGACTCCCTAAGCTCTCTCGGGCACAGAGGGATGAAATGGACATTCCTCTGTTGTCACATGAACTGGCAGAGGCAGTAACCCAGATGTCCCCCGGTCGTGCACCTGGGGTCGATGGACTTCCAGTGGAATTTTACAAAAAATTCTGGGGAACAATTGGACAGGATTTATTTTGCGTGTTGCGTGAATGCGTCGGGGTAGGAGAGTTGCCGATGAGCTGCCGTCGGGCGGCTCTGACTCTCCTGCCCAAAAAAGGGGACTTGTGTGAACTTAAGAACTGGAGGCCTGTGGCATTACTCTGTGCGGACTACAAGATTTTTGCCAAGGTCCTCTCTAACAGACTGAAGTCCCATCTGGACTCTATAATACACAAGGACCAGACATATTGTGTACCGGGACGCTCAATCACGGACAACTTGTTCTTGATTAGGGACATGTTGGACTTGTCGAGAGGTTCTAATGTGAACTTTGGACTGGTCTCTTTAGATCAAGAGAAGGCTTTTGATAGAGTGGATCATGAGTATCTGTTTAATGTGATGTCTGTGTTTGGGTTTGGGAAGAGGTTTGTGACCTGTGTGAAGCTGTTGTATGCTGGGGCGTCATGTATGGTTAAGGTGGGAGGGGGGCTCAGTAGGCCAGTCTGGGTGAGACGGGGTATTAGACAAGGATGCCCTCTATCTGGGCAGCTGTACACACTAGCCATTGAGCCTTTTTTAGGACTGCTACGCAGGAGACTGCGGGGAGTGTGCTGGACAGGCATGGATGTGGTGACAGGAATAGCAGTCTCAGCATATGCAGATGATGTTTCTGTGATGGTCAGGGATGGGCAAGATATGCAGGAACTAGAGACTAGTCTGAAGGTGTACGAGGGAGCTTCATCAGCTAAGGTAAACTGGGGAAAGAGCAAAGCTCTGTTATGTGGGGCATGGGGGGATAGGGCTCCTCCTCTGCTTCCAGGGGGTTTGCAGTGGGGTTGTGAAGGGCTTAAAGTGTTGGGGGTGTACCTGGGCTCGGAGAGGTGGGTCAGCAAGAACTGGGAGGGGCTGTCACAGGCAGTGGTGTCAAGACTGGCCAGGTGGAGGTGGCTCCTGTCCCAAGTGTCATATAGAGGGAGGGTGCTGATAATCAACAACCTGGTGGCATCTTCCTTGTGGCATAAACTGGCTGTCCTCAACCCCCCCGCCGGTCTGCTTGCAGACCTGCAACGCAAGCTGGTGGACTTCTTTTGGTCGGGACATCACTGGCTGAAGGCAGCAGTTTTGTACATGACCGTCCACGAAGGAGGACAGGGCCTGGTGGAGCTGGAGAGCAGGATGGCTGCTTTCCGACTAAAGGCGGTGCAGAGACTGCTGTACCACACTGATGTTGGCTGGAGGGAACCAGCATGCGCGCTGCTGAGGAGAGCTGGCGGATTAGGGTTGGACCGGCAGCTGTTCCTCATGAAGCTGGAGAGGCTGAGTACAGCAGGTCTCTCAGAGTTTTACTCTGCGGTGCTGAGGGCCTGGCAGCTGCTAAGGCCCACACGAGAAGGGGGTGTGGAGCCTGGGCAGTGGGTGTGGGAGGAGCCTATCTTCCACAACCCAGCCATCCCTTTGAGATCGGTTCAGTCGGCCACCCTGCAGAGGCAATTGATGGCAGGGGGTTTACAAAGGCTGGGTGACCTGAGACTGCTGGGAGAGGAGGGGTGGAAAACCCCGGAGGTCTTGGCGCAACAAACAGGAATAACGTCTCTTAGGCTGCTGGAGAGATTCCTGGAGGAGGTCCAGGAGGCACTGTCTGAGCCGGTAAGGGGGGTGTTTGAGAGGCCAAAGGGAGAGGGGCCACCAATGTTCCCGCCACTGCAGGTGATGGCAGAGACTGGAGACTGGCAAGGGGGTCTGGAGGACTTGTTAGATTTTAACACTCCGAGCCTGGGGGAGTTTGAGGGGGTGGGAGGTAAAGCCCTCTACAACCTCTGCGTTAAGGTTAGGAGCATTAGAAGCCTAACAGGAGTGAAGGCACATCAGTGGCAGGGGGTATGTGGGGCGGAGAGTATGGTGGGTTTTAGATGGAGGGCGCTCTACAAACCCCCAGTACCAAAGAGGTCAGGGGACCTCCAGTGGAGGGTTCTTCATGGAGCCCTGGCCACTAACAGCTGGTTGGCACGGGTTGATCCGGGAATTGGGCAGGGGTGTCCTTTCTGTCAAATGAAAGAAACTGTAATTCATGTGTTTTCTGTGTGCACCAGGTTAATGCCATTAATGTCTCTGTTGGAATGTCTGTGTGACAGGTTGGGGGTGGTTTTTGCTGTTGGGATGTTTATAATGGGATACAGGTATTCGAGTAAGGAGAAAGAAAAATGTGTTTTGTTGAATTTTCTGTTTGCTCAGGCAAAGTTAGCTATTTGGCTAACAAGGAGGAACAGGGTTAAAGGTGGGGGGATAACAGACCCTTTACTACTGTTTAATGGGATGGTCTCTGCGCGCCTTAGGGTTGAGTTTGAGTTCTATAAAATGATCAAATGTGTGGAGATGTTTGAGGAGATATGGTGTGTTGGGGGGGCTGTCTGTATTGCTGGGGAAGATGTTTTGGATATACGGTTGTAGGAGAGGGTTTTTTGTGTATGGGTTTTTGTATCATGTGGTAGATGGAAAGATGAGTATGGTACATGAATGCAGTACAGGATATATTTTTTATTTATTTTTTTATTTATTTTTTTATTTTAGGAGTGGGGGGGTGAGTTTTAAATGAATTGAGAATGTTTCAATAAAGAAAGACCAAAAGTCAAAGTCTCTCTCTCTCTCTCTCTCTCTCTCTCTCTCTCTCTCTCTCTCTCTCTCTCTCTCTCCTTTCTAAATTCAATTCAAGGGGCTTTATTGGCATGGGAAACATATGTTAACATTGCCAAAGCAGGTTAGGTAGATAATATACAAAAGTTAAATAAACAATAAAACTTAACAGTAAACATTACACTCACAGAAGTTTCAAAATAATAAAGACATTTCAAATGTCATATTATATATACATATATACAGTGTTGTAACGATGTACAAATGGTTAAAGTACAAAAGGGAAAATAAATAAGCATCAATATGGGTTGTATTTACAGTGGTGTTTGTTCTTCACTGGTTGCACTTTTCTTGTGGCAACAGGTCACAAATCTTGCTGCAGTGATGTCATACTTGGGTATTTCACCCAGAAGATATGGGTTTGTTTTCAAATTCTTTGTGGATCTGTGTAATCTGAGGGAAATATGTGTCTCTAATATGGTCATACATTGGGCAGGAGGTTAGGAAGTGCAGCTCAGTTTCCACCTCATTTTGTGGGCAGCAGCCAGGTCTGCCTACGGTGGCCTCTCTCAATAGCAAGGCTATGCTAACTGAGTCTATACATAGTCTAAGCTTTCCTTAAGTTTGGGTCAGTCACAGTGGTCAGGTATTCTGCCACTGTGTACTCTCTGTTTCTGTCTCTCTATACTTCTCCCCCTCCCCTCTCTCTCTCTTTCTTTCTCACTTACCCCCCCCCCCTCCCTACGTTGCCTCCATCTTGTCTCACATCCTCATCTTCTGAGGTATGGCTGATGACACTACGCTGGACTGTTTGCCATTACTCAAGCGGTGACAGTGCCTATACCCTTCTGCTAGCGCGCTAGCCTCCCTCTGATGTGGTATGTAAATGTATATCCAAAAACACTCATGCAATATGCAAACAGGTTTACATCTTTGTGGGGCTGGTAGCTAGGAGGTGAGAGGAGGACATGATGAATCATCTGAGCTAGGGTACAGTACAGAGGAGCAGTAGAGGAGTCAGATCAGCATATATCATCTCATACTATATCTACTATCTCTCCTCTCTCGCTTCTCTCTCCCCTCTCTTTCTTCGCTCTCTCTCCTCTGTCTCGTCTCTCTCTTCTCTCTCCCCTACCTCTTCCCTCTCCCTATTATCTATTATATATCTCTCCTCTCTCCCTTCTATCTCTCCTCTCTCTTATGTCTCCTGTATCTCTCTCCTGTATCTCTTTCTCAGTGCATGCTGGGAGTGTTATGTAGTTTTGAGACCGTGTGGAGGGCTCTGTCCTTACTAATTTTCTTGATTCTTTCCTTAGTGTTTTCTTTCAATTATTCTGTTAGTTTAGCGGTACCCGCTGGTTTTGTTCAAAGTTAAGGAGGAAGAGGACAGAGTTTTAGTTTCCTGGTGTTTGAACGGTGTGGTGTGTGCTATGGCTTCTCAGCCTAGTGCGGAGGAGATGCTGTCATTACGGCATGGATTCAGGTGTGTTCCTGAGAATGGAGTTAAGGTGGAGGAGGTTCTGCTCTCGGTCGGTGAACAGGTAGGACCTGGAATTATACATTCTGCATCCAGAATGAACAAAGCTCTGGTTGTGCTCATGAAAATAGTACATTTAGTGGGCAGGCTAATTACTAGTGTAATATTTGTAAGGGATGTGTTGCTGCCGATTTCTCCACTTTCAACTCCTTTGACAAGAGTGGTAGTTGTGAATCTGCCTCTGTTTATTACAGATGATCAAAGAGAGAGCTGAATCATTTTGGTAAGTTTTCTAGCGGTTTTCGTGTACCGTCGGCAGGTTTTCAGATGCCGTTGAGCACGTTGTTTAGTTCCGGAGGCAAGTGTTACAATGAGCAACAGTTGAATGTGCATTTTAAAGTGAGACATGGGGAGGGGCTCTACGCAGGGTTTGCCAGCACAGATAGCCTGCAGTGCTTTGAGTGTGGGGATTTGGGGCAGAAGAGCTTTGCGTGCCCACATAAAGGCCTTAGACAAGGTGAGTGCCAGTGGGGGAAATTGAGGTCAATGTGCAGGGGGCCACGAGACACAGGCAGCAGAGGAAGGGTCTAGTCAGGTTATAGATGGTGGTGTAGATGAGGCTGGGGTGGTCAAAGGCACCAAGAAACCTTTGCCTGGTGCTGGGGGGGAGGGGCTGACCACAGAGAAAGTGCAGATGGTCAAGATGGGAGATGGAGATGAGGAGGATGAAGGTGAGTCTGAGGAAGAGGACGATGAGGAGGAGGAGGCTTTCTTTTCAGACTCCTCCTTAATGGGTCCAGAGCTGACAGCCAGTCAGGCAGAGGGGTCAAAGTACATGGTGAGGGAACAGTCAATGTTCCTGAATGAAACAATAAGGGACAACGTTCATCTTAAAGCGTTTCCTTGCAATCTGGGAAAGGTTTTAAGTCCAGTACAGCATGCTATGAAAAAATGAGAGGCATGGTTTCCTCTCACCCAGGGAACGTTTTAGCTAGAGGAAGTGGGTCACAACAGTGCGTAAAGGTCTACTTATAGATGCTGTTTAGATTCATATTTTTTTTCTGGCACGGGATTTTTGAGCCTTGCTATTGGTGCAGGGGTGACAGTCCTTTTTGGGTCTGGGACCACCGGGTCTGGATGTAACAATTTGCTGCTCAAAGGAGGTGTGTAGGGGTAGACTGCTTCTAGTAAAAGCAGAAATGAATAACAGGGGTTTTGGCCTGACACAGAGAGGGGACTTATGTTTGGGTGTCTTAGACAGGAACTCTCACAGGTAGCTCCTGAGGAGACCCTGGTGGTCGGCAGGGAGAGGAATTGTACAATGAATTTGATTAAACACAGAAATGGGGAGGAGCCTCATTCAGGCTCAGTGGAGCTGTTAAGGGACATCATTAATCAGTCTGACCTAGTGGACTTTGATTCATGTGTTTTCTGTGTACGCCAGGTTAATGACATTATTGTCCCGGTGGAATTCGAGTTCTATAAAATTATAAAAAGAAAAGTGTGGAGATGTTTCAGGGCATATGGTGTGTCGGGGGCAAGGTGAGGATATTTGTGTTTTTTCTCTCTCTCTCTCTCTCTCTCTCTCTCTCTCTCTCTCTCTCTCTGTCTCTCTCTCTCTCTCTCTATATATATATATCCGGCTGATCATATATATATATATATATATATATATATATATATATATATATATATATATATATATATATATATATATATATATTAGTATAGGACAGACCCAGATCTCTCACCTCCTCTGCCAAAGTTACTGAGGTCGTTGGGTCCCCCGGAGCCACTATTGACAGGCAGGCTGGTTGCAGGCCAGGAGTCAGCCAGCCACGGGTAGCCTGCGTCACTGGCATTCAGCAGGCCTGGTCGGCTAGGAGGAGACACAGGGGATGTTAGACATGGAAACACTGGTCATAGTTAGGAATAGTAATAGGTAAAAGTTGTCTTAAAGTTGTACTAATGAGATCATTCAGAAACTGGATGTATGTACACAATGTGGCTCTCATTTAAAGTTAGAATTCATTCAGGCTACACTGCTCTGTATCTGTCCTTTTGTCCTGCTCTCTCACTCTGACACACACACAATAACACCAACCCACACAATAACACACACACACATAATACACACACATTAATTAATACACACACACACACAATAACACCAACCCACACAATAACACACACACATAATACACACACACACTATTATTTTTATATTTAACCTTTATTTAGCTAGGCAAGTCAGTTAAGAACAAAATCTTATTTACAATGACCCGGGCCAAACCCTAACCCGGACGACGCTGGGCCAATTATGCACCACCCTATGGGACTCAATCGCGGCCGGTTGTGATACAGCCTGGAAACGAACCAGGGTCTGTACTGACACCTCTAGCACTGAGATGCAGTGCCTTAGACACTGTGCCACTCGGGAGCCAATTAATACACACACAAACATTTTAATACACACACACAAATACACACACACACACACACATTAATATACACACACATTAATATACACACACACGTTAATACACACACACACACACATATTAATACACACACAAACATTTTAATGCACACACACACACACACATACACACACACACACACACACACATACACACACACACACACACACACACACACGGTAATACACACGCACACATTAATATACACACACAGTAATATACACACACACACACACACACACACACACACACACACACACACACACACACAGTAATGCACACACACACACACACACACACACACATTAATATACACACACAGTGATATACACACACACACACACACACACACACATACACACACACACACACACTAATACACGCACACACATTAATACACAAACACACACACACTGCATAGTCACACATCATTCTTCCACCCCCACATAGACACATTCACAGATAACCTTGTTCATTAACATCCATTGATCCCATCAACCCCTTGTGGTGATGCCTTAGTTGATTGGCTGTCCTCCAGACCCAGCCCGAAACCCTCTCCCCTCTCCCAGATCAACTTGTGGGCTGCTGCAGCCTGTGGGATGGATGGATGTACCGGGGCTGGCTCCATTTAACAGGTGTTGGGAGTCACTCCCATGGGTGTGGGGGCCATCAAAATCTCCCATTAGGACTTGAACCTGTCACGGGTGACTGCTGGGAGGCCTTTAGGGCCACTTTACTGTACAATCACGTCTCAGCCTCATTACCACGGGCAACACAGATGGAACTAGATGAGATATGAGAGATGGAGCTAAATGTCTTTGTTTGTGTGTCAGTACATTGGTACCACACTAGTTTCCAATGGATTCATATTTTCTACTGAATGTACTATAATCTAGAAATGTATCAATAGTGTTATTTTTCTGCCCAGGGTAAGGAGAGGATTCAAAGACAGTGCTGTTTGTCTACAGACAAAAGCATCCCGGCAGAGTGTGGAATGAGAGGTTGAACTGAGCTGTTCAAGGTCTCCACAGCAGCAGCAGCAAGCTAGAGCTTTCCCTCTCTTATCCCTGAGAAATAGCTGGCTGCCACGGTCGGTCAGACAGGCAGCATCACATGATCAACCGGATGGTTTCTGCTAGAGGGAACATGGCACAACAACACCCCACTGCTAGTGCCCTTCAGTCTCTGTCTCTGTCTCTGTCTCTGTCTCAGTCTCTGTCTCTGTCTCAGTCTCTGACACGTTCAGTGCTACAGCCCAGCACCCTTAAAAGCTGTGACGTGCCTCATGCCTAACAGAGCTTTTGTCTCTGCTTCAGTGAGGTAATGTGATGTGCTGGCCCTGGGGAGAGGAGGGGGAGATGAGGGGGAGATGAGGGGGAGGGGAGAGCCCCAGGACATGGTCAGGTAATGGGCGCTCTGCAGTCAGTCTGTCCCTCAGCCACAGAGCCACAGGTTCTAATGATAAGAGTTGTTCCATGGATGGAGAATCCAAATGAACTGCAGCGCTGCAGAGACAGGAGGAAGGCGGGAGGGCTAAGAGCCCTCGCCGTGGTTCCTGAATGCCAAAACAGGCCCTCGGGGGGAAGGAGTCATTCAAATTGATGGCTGTGCATCAGAGACATGCACTTTTTATAGGGTAATACATCTCTTCCCCTACCACCTCCCCTTCTGTTTCTCACAGCAACACCCCCCCCCCCCTTTCTTCCTCTCCCTCCCAACCCATCTCTTTATAAACCCCATTTTCCTTTATTTTTTTCCACATATAGCTCTTGCTTTCATCCCTCCTCCTTTCCTCCCTCGCTCTCAACATCTGTCAGCCTACAGTTTCCTGGCAGTTGACAAAGAAAGAGAGAAATGGAGAGGGAGGGCCGTGTTCTCTCCTGTCGACTGCAGCTACAGTGCACCACGAAAGACCTTGTATATAGAAAAATACTATACTACTGTCTCAGTACCAGCCCTACAGCCCTACAGACCTACAGCACTACCCACCCAATAACCCTCCACCATGCAGCACAGCGCAGAGAGACCAGAGAGACCATTTGGAAGACAAGGTGTTGACAATGGAAATGGCTGCCTCGTCCTTGTATTCCTCACAGGAAGCTGCTCCGGGAGAGGATAATTAGAATGAGAATGATTTCTATTGGGATTATTTGTTATATGCGATTTGCGACTCTGGGGGGAAATGGTCATACGTCTTCTGGAACCTCGACAAATTACGTTTAATCCTAGTTGAGTTCGGGGATGTATTGCAGCCTTGGCCATGATAAGATTTTGAATTCGTACTATTTTCCTGTCAGACTTGTTGGCTGTTTGTTATGGAAGGTAGCAAACCTGAGCAACCGCCCAGGATGCCTGATGCACAACGAGCCATAAACAAGCCAGACCAGAGATATTAATCCCAATACAACCCCATAGATCAGATGTGTTCATGCTACTGTGTTCATGCACGCCTACTGGTCAATACAACCCCCACTAAAAGCCTGCACATCCAATCACACTTAAGGCATGTTCAAACATGAATTTCCATTGGATATTTTCCGTTCATAGAGGCTTCTGTCACTTAGCTTCTGAGTCCTGTCATATCAAGGAATCTCCATAGTAACAGTGTTGCCACAACCCGTTGGCTGCTGTGCTGTGCTCAACCCACTCTCTATAGAATCTGCTCAGGCTAAAATATTGATCAGCGCTGAGATAGTTATTACTAGCTCCTAATTACCATCTCGCTATTGGCAGGGTAGAAGGAATGAGCCTTTTATGAATTTCACATGAGCAGCCAAAGTCAAGCCATCCAAGTGTAGCAATCTGCAGCCTATTCATCTTCCATGAATCATTTATTCTGTGATCGATTAAGTGATTTGTTCAGTCAGGGCAATTTGGCAGCAGCCAATGAGGAGCTGGGAACAGACGCGACTCCATTTGCTATTGTCTAATTAATGCAATAAACATCCCAGGTAACAAATGAACACATTTCCCTGTGATACTGGGCGGGTCACTCTCACTCTGCAGGGGCAGATGGGGTAGCTGCAACATCTGGGCTTTGATGTCACCACAGTGACTAACGACCAGGACCAGGGCTTTGATGTCACCATAGTAACTAATGACCAGGACCAGGGCTTTGATGTCACCACAGTGACTAACGCCCAGGACCAGGGCTTTGATGTCACCACAGTGACTAACGACCAGGACCAGGGCTTTGATGTCACCACAGTGACTAATGACCAGGACCAGGGCTTTGATGTCACCACAGTGACTAACGTCCAGGACCAGGGCTTTGATGTCACCACAGTGACTAACGTCCAGGACCAGGGCTTTGATGTCACCACAGTGACTAACGCCCAGGACCAGGGCTTTGATGTCACCACAGTGACTAACGACCAGGACCAGGGCTTTGATGTCACCACAGTGACTAACGACCAGGACCAGGGCTTTGTGCTAGCTAGACAAACACACCTAGCTCCAGACTTACTGCATCCTACCACTCTGTTGCTGTGTAGAAATGTCTCCCCCACTGACTTAAGCTATGACAAATATAGAGTGCCACAAATACAGACCCCTCCGATTCAATCATCCGGGCTGAGAATCAGAACCACTTATGTGGAAAACTGAAGGAAAAACACCACAACAGAAAATAGATGAGAGAAGACATGGCAAGTGGCGTGGTTAATTCTTTGAGTGCTTGCTGGCGGCACTGGCAGAAATATGGGCGAGCATGCACATCGACACACTACACACACACTACTCACACACACACACTGCTCGCACACACACTGCTCACACACACACTGCTCGCACACACACTGCTCGCACACACACACACACACACACACACACACACACACACACACACACACACACACACACACACACACACACACACACACACACACACACACACACACACACACACACACACACACACACACACACACAGAGAAAAACAAACTCATATACATATACACACAGTAGATTAAATCCTGGAAAAACAAACTCTCACAGAAACACAGACTCTGAATAAGTTTAGAATCTCAGACGAGTGTGTGAGCTCTGTGTGGATTTACCTATCTACCAGAGCAGTAG